>NW_015539973.1:0-122 GCF_001515605.1 Sinocyclocheilus anshuiensis
TGAACTTTGAAGGCAAAGGCCTGGTTGATGCACATGCATCTATACGTCCAAGGAACCCTTCCAATGCTTCAGGCCCCAGGATGGCCAAAACTTTCTCTTCCTCTGTAGTGAGAGGAGGAACT
>NW_015539973.1:574-814 GCF_001515605.1 Sinocyclocheilus anshuiensis
CCATTCTGCATTGGGTGAGTGACTTTTCTGGAATAAGATAAGGTGAGGATGTCATGGTCAATTGTACATGTTGATTAAAGTTAAAATAGTGCATCATTCAGATTTGCCGTCAGTTAACATGAAAGAATAAAAGAGCACTGACAAGGGGAAAAATAGCGTTAGCCAATCAGTTTTAATAGCTAATTGTTTTTTTTGTTTTTTATCAACTAGCTTGTCAAATGTGTTCAAAGCATTACTGCA
>NW_015539974.1:0-534 GCF_001515605.1 Sinocyclocheilus anshuiensis
TGATGTTCCATACAGAGCACAAAAAATACAAACCATCACAAAAATGGTTTTTAGATAATTTGCTAAAAATGGAAGAGTGCAGAAACATAACACCTCTTACACCTTAACAAAATATAAAATAAAAAAGAATAGCAGCCATTTAGGCCAAAGTGAGCAAAGATAAAAATCTTTGTCATTATTTTATTTTTGTTATTAGAAAATAAGAAAGAAGATATACATTACACATATACATAATATACAAATAAAACAAACAGTGCTTTATTTTTCAGGTACAGTATTTAGCAGTAACATTCAATGAACAAATATTAAAATAAAACACTATATACATCAATTATACTTTTTTTAAAGCAACTGACTGATGATAAGTTCATCAGTCAAGAGCAGTGAGTGATTTTTTTTTCTGTTTTGTTGTTTCATTAACATTAAAATATTAGTTCACCAAAAATGAAAATTGTGTCATCTGTTTTTGTTGTTTTTTAAAAGAAGAGTTCATCATTTACTCAAGTTGTTTTAAACCTGAATTAGTTTATTTCG
>NW_015539975.1:0-863 GCF_001515605.1 Sinocyclocheilus anshuiensis
GTTACTGACTGTACTGACAAACTATGCTGACACCGTGTCTGCGCTCGTAACAGTTCGCGACAAAGCGACCGTTGAAAATCATTTGAACTTTGTGTCAGCACGTCATAAATAGAACGAGGCATCAATTTACTGGGAAAATGGCACGTATGGTCACCCTAACTTAACTATTTTGTACCGTATCCGTAAAGGCTATCTTTCCCGGGTTTTCTGCAACCATGATGCGCGCGCATCCTGAATGTTTACAAACCGGTAATTGGTCTATCCATGAGTTCCAAAGACGTCACTTCCGCTTTGCTCGCCGCCATATTTGTGTCCGACATGGCAAACACAGCTCATCTAAATGAGACTGAAAAGAAACGATATTTGGAAAAAACATCTGTTATTGGTTGCGATCCTTATTTATTGCCTCAAACTGTGTTGTGTCCGTTAAAATCTGCGACGCGTCTGCCCCAACTTACTTTTCCGGACATTTATATATATCTTATACATAATCCATCACCATACACCGGAGAAAGCCTGAAGGCCTTCAAGAGTACAGATGCCTATCAATACGCCGCTGCAGGATGGGTGAACGACACCAAGATATGGTATCTGGAGACAAAAAATCTATATGTGATCACAGGACATGTAAGTGAGTCAACAATTATCAAATTAAAGTCTAGAGTAGTCATGCTAGTTAGCGAGTAGCGAGTTGTCAGCTAAAGGGCTAACAGCTGGTTAGCTAACATTGGCACTCTTGCTCGCAGATAACTAACGTTAGAGTTAATGTTAGCCATATATGTTCTTGTTTTGTTTTAGAACTAGGTACGACCTTTCATGTAGATAGGTTTTCCATCCAACTCATTTGCATCTTTTAAGCGCAT
>NW_015539976.1:0-120 GCF_001515605.1 Sinocyclocheilus anshuiensis
TGTAGCCCTACAAGAGTGATTACTGATAAATTGTCTGAAAAAAAAGAAAGTCACATTTTAGAGAAGAAACAAATCACCCACTGACTTTCAAAGCTGCTACATAGTAACGACTTTCTACTT
>NW_015539976.1:344-523 GCF_001515605.1 Sinocyclocheilus anshuiensis
ATGACTGAGCGGTTCAACTGACGCAGATCTAAAATGGGACCCAACCCTCCATCCTTCTTTGGAACTATGAAGTACCAGCTGTAGAACCCGGACTCTCTGTCGTGAGAAGGGACCACCTCGATGGCCTCCTTCCTCAAGAGAGTGTCTACTTCCTGTTCCATGACCAGAGCCTGCTCGGG
>NW_015539977.1:0-142 GCF_001515605.1 Sinocyclocheilus anshuiensis
GATATTGGTATGCTTCGGCCCCGAAAGCAAACCTCAGGAACTTCCGTGTTGAGGAAGGATGGAAATATGGAAATAAGCGTCTTTGAGATCTATCGTAACAAACCAGTCCTCGGACTGGATTTGAGATACTATCTGCTTGATA
>NW_015539977.1:420-1173 GCF_001515605.1 Sinocyclocheilus anshuiensis
CCTAAGGGGGCATCATGTGCTTGTCCGCACAGACAACACATCGGTGGTCTCCTACATCAATCGGCAGGGGGGTCTGCGGTCGCGCCCCTTGTACAAGCTGGCGGCAGCTGGGAATTTTGCTCGTTGGAGCTCACTGAGCCCTGAAGCACCGAGGGTGGCAGGGGTATCAGTGAATCTCCGTGAGGGCACTGAGGAGGATTGGGCACCGTATACTGAGGTGTTATCCTTTCCTCCCCAGGTTGGGCTGCCCTCAGGGGCCTGACAATGGTGGCGTCAGCACCGCTTAGGCGAGGTCCTCTTCGACAAAATAACGGTCCGCAGCTCCGTCTTCGGTCTAGAGGACCCCGACCCCCGTTCTTTTTGGGAGGGGTGCGGGTTGCAATGCTCTGCTTTTGTGACTGGCGGTATGAGGAGCTTGACGGCTGGGGCTGCTCCCGCTCAGCAGCCCAATGGGCCTGGGAGCGACGAGGGAGGAAACATTGAAACGCCGCCGCTTGCTTCCTCGCCTCCTGAAACCTCTCGATGACAGTGTTGACTGCATCGCCGAAAAGGCCAGAGGGCGAGAGCGGGGCGTCTAGGAGGAAGAATCTGTCTTATCTTGCATATCGGACAGATTCAACCACAGATGCCGCTCCGTGGCCACCAATGCTGCCATTGAACGGCCGATACGGACACATTCAACCACAGATGCCGCTCCGTGGACACCACTGCTGCCATTGAACGGCCGATGGCTCTGGCCGTTTCTTTGGTGGC
>NW_015539978.1:0-100 GCF_001515605.1 Sinocyclocheilus anshuiensis
GTGATAGAACCATCACGCAGCCCATGGGCCAGCCCCATCGTGATGATCCCGAAATCGGACGGCACCCTCCGTTTCTGCAACGACTTCCGTCGCCTCAACA
>NW_015539978.1:459-785 GCF_001515605.1 Sinocyclocheilus anshuiensis
TTCATCCGGCCCCTGTTGACGGGCGAAGCGCAGCGTGCATACTTCGCTCTTCCCTTTGGACTCACCTCCAACCCTCGCAAATGCCACCTTGCCCTCTCCGAGGCGAAGTACCTGGGTTTCCAGGTGGGACGGGGTCTCATTCGGCCGCAGGAGAAGAAGGTGGAGGCGGTACACTCCGCTCCGAGACCCGAGACCAAGACCCAGGTATGAGCCTTTCTAGGGTTGGCGGGGTATTATCGCTGCTTCATCCCCGCCTCCCTGACAGACTTGACCAGGAAGGAGCAGCCGGAGAAGGTACAGTGGACACCAGCAGCGGAGGAGGCCTT
>NW_015539979.1:0-256 GCF_001515605.1 Sinocyclocheilus anshuiensis
TCTCTCTCTCTCTCTCTCTCTCTCTCTCAAGAACTGTGGCTTTCCGCTTTGGTGACCGCGCACGACAAAGCGCTCCCATGCCGTAACATCGCACAAGCGAGACTCCAAAACTCATCTACTCCGTTGAAGCTTCGTAATTCTGCAGAACTTCAAAGCCTAAAGCTAAGCAAAAGACTCTCTTAGACGAACTTCGAGGTTCTTCCGTAACCCGGCAACCAACCAATCCAACGAGGGCTCTCCCAAAAGGACGTCATAC
>NW_015539979.1:393-3431 GCF_001515605.1 Sinocyclocheilus anshuiensis
TCAGATTTCAGCAAACGCAAGTACAAACAAATCTTACATCTGCTGAAATAGGTGCTGAACTGGTGAATTGAGTTAAGCAGTAAAGATAAGAAAATCTCTGCTTTGTGATGGTCCCAGGGTTGAATTTAAAACCACTCGTGGAGACGAGTTAGAACTTTGAAAACTTCATGCAACTCTGTTAACTAATTTCCTTGAATCTTTGTGTGTACGTGTGTTTTAGCTTAGTTTTAATGTAATCTAGAATAGCTAATAAATTAATGTTTCATTTATAAAGAATCATTGTCTGGTCTCGTATAATTTTAAGGTTAAACCTTGCCAAGATCACGTTACCTCGCTAGGAGCTTACAAATTATCATAATTATATTGACCTGTGGCCAAGGAAAATACGCACAGTCAGATTAAGATACACGGACATTAACGGCTCGCTGGACGACCGTTAATAAGGTGTAAACTATTAAAATTTGAAATCAGTTCTAATCAGGTGGACTTCGAATTTTCAGATTCGAGTCCTTTCAAAACCTGAGCTAGAAATAAAATTAATGATTAATTCCCTTATAAGAATTAATGAGTTAAATTCCTTAAAGTACAATAATTAATGGTCACACTTTATTTTAAGGTCAAATTCTCTCTATTAACAAACCATTAACTATGACATTCGCCTCAATAAACTCTTAATTTGCTGCTTATTAATAGTTAGTAAATTAGTTGTTAAGTTTAGGTATTGGGTAGGATTAGGGATGTAGAATATGGTCATGCGCAATATCTGCTTTATAAGTACTAATCAGGGGTGTTTTTTGAACAGTCAATTTTTTTTCAAAACATATTTTCCACCATATTCTGTCTCTCTTTGATTAATGATCAGTTTTGATTGTCAGCAAACACTCACCCAGTGACAGGGGTGTGAAGTAACAAATTACAAATTCTCACATTACTGTAATTAAGTCGTTTTTTTTTTTTAATCAGATATTGTACTTTTTTTGAGGAGTTTAAAAATTGTAAAAACACTTTTACTTTTACTTGAGTACATTTTAGTGTGTTGAGGACACTCTAAAATGCTTGGAAACGTGGAAAAACAGCTTACCATGTCTTAATGTACTGAAATTGGAGGACCAGATTCAGTATGCACCTTATTGATGACCCGTGGCATTATTATACTGCATCTCTGTCAGTGCATGATGTAATAAAACTGCAGCTCGTTAATAAACAAGTTTTTTGTTATGATCCATTTTATACAGTCCGTCTTCATTTAGCAAGCGCACTTGCGCAAAAACATTTTTTCAAGTTCAACACTTTTTGTTTTATTCAGTTGTGGATGCTGTTGATAGAGCAGCTTATTTGCCCAGACCGCCGCAGCCCCGCAAAGAGACATGCAAGCAGGGGTGTGAAGTAACGAATTACAAATACTCACGTTACAGTAATTAAGTAGTTTTTATCAGTAATTGTACTTTTTTAGTAGTTTAAAAATTGTGTACTTTTACTTGAGTACATTTTAAGTGATGTATCGGTACTTTTACTCCGTTACATGCTTATTAGGGCCCAAGCCAGTAAGGCGCAGGGCCCTATTGATTTCCTAAGGATTATTATTATTTTTATTTTATTTTTTTTCTTCGACTATCCGGGGCTTTTTGGGGGCCTTAACATGCCCAAAAACTCTTGAAAATTTGCACACGCGTTGGAACCTGCGGTCATTAGGACGCCGCAGAGGCTGGGACCCGGGCGTGGCACAGGGGCTCTACGGCGCCCCCTGGAACACAGTCGGAAAACTTGATGTATAGCTCACACATACTTGCACGTATTCATATGAAACTCAGTACACTTATAGATGTCATTGAGCCGAACAACTTTTGCTCTGCATGTCATAAGCTCCGCCCAACAGGAAGTTGGCTATTCAGGGCTGTGTAAAAAGTGCATGCTCTGGAATTTGATATACTTGTCTGAGGATTTCCAACCGATTGCCACCAAACTCGGTGAACATGATCTCAAGACATGGGGGATGCTAAATTGCTAAGAGATTTTTGATATGCTTCTCATGATTTCATCATGTTTGTGGCCCCTCAACTAAACTGGTGACTTGGTCCTTTGGAATACTGATAAACAGTGTGTTATTAACGATGGCATAATTGTGAAATGACATGAATATGAACATGAAAGTTCAAGCTTTTGCACACAATGTACTGTGGACACAGAGGGACTTTGATCAAAACATTCTGCTTTATTCCTAAACAGTATAACCCAGTTACATCAACAGCAATGCCCGGGAAGAGCTGAGAAGGAATTCAGTACATATACCATGAACTTGAAGTGCCTGTATATCTGAAAACTCTTTACAAAACCATAAAGGAAGTTTAGTTATTCTTATTTCTTTATTGCAAATGCTAAAACTGGCACCGTTTTGAAGAGAAATGGGCTCTCATTTTAACCCATATCATGGTGTGTGGTGCTGAACTATGCGTTTCTAATGGTGTTTGTATTTGCACTGATCTAAACATTAATATTTTATGTGCAACAACAGCATGCTGTCTGAGTGGCCTTACACATGATTTTAAATCTATTTTTTCAAACTTTATGATTTAAATGGGGATGATTGTACTGAGAATAACTTTCATCTTTTCTTCGACTGAATACTGTTTCCGTGCTGTTTTGATGTATTTGAAAGAGTTGGCAGTCAAAATTAAAACTGCTGGATGAAAGATATTCTTCATTCTTTATGACAAAAAATATAATGTGAATTACGGAATGTACAACATTTTTAAAATGTATAAATTGCGGTGTACGGCGTTTATTATGAGGGGGTATAATCCACAGCTCAGTGCTCAATACTCATGAGTACTTTTAAATAGGCTACTCTTTTACTCTTACTCAAGTAGTTTTTTGGACAAGTACTTTTACTCTACTCGCACTACATTTTTTGGAAGGTAATGGTACTTTTACTTGAGTATATTTTTTCAGTACTGTTTCCACAACTGCATGCAAGTGTGTGTGTGTGTGTGTGTGTGTGTGTGTGTGTGTGTGTGTGTGTTTTTTTTTTGGAAAGTGTC
>NW_015539979.1:8084-10548 GCF_001515605.1 Sinocyclocheilus anshuiensis
GTGTGTGTGTGTGTGTGTGTGTGTGTGTGTGTGTGTGTGTGTGTTTTCTTTGGAAAAAGTTTCCCTGGAAATACATTTAATGTATTTTTTTCCTTACAAATTGTATTATCAGCATAACAATTAAATGTAAATGTAGCTTTATAAAAGGTAGGGGATGATGCCCCCTTCTAGAAGAATGTGCATTTATGTTTAAATTGTAACATAAATTGTCACTTTTAGTGATTCTCATTTCTTTATCACAAAATGCTAAAACTGGCACCGTTTTAGAGAGAAATTGACTCTTTTTAATGTCTCCTTTTAACCCATCTCATGGTGTGTGATGCTGAACTCTTTTCAGTTTCTAATGTTTTTTTTTATTATTTGCACTGTTCTAAACATTAATATTTTATGTGCAACAATAACATGGCTCAGTGGCCTTATACCTGATTTTAAATCTATTTTTTCAAACATTATGATGTAAATGGTGATACAACAAAAGATAATGTGAATTACAGTATGTACAATGTTTTCTACATTTTTAAATTGCTGTGTACACCGTTTATTATAAGGGGGTAGAATCCACAGCTCAGTACTCACTACTCATGAATACTTTTAAATACTCTACTCTTTTACTCTTACTCAAGTAGTTTTTGGACAAGTACATTTGACTCTACTCACACTACAGTTTTTTTAAATGTGATGGTACTTTGACTTGAGTATATTTTTTCAGTACTCTTTCCACCACTGGTACTAATAAACAGCCAATATGTTAATAATAGGCATGCTAATAAGCGATTAGTTAATAGTGAGAATTGGTCCCTATACTGAATTTTACCTAATTAATCAATCCACGGTTTAACATCAAAGACGAATTAATGGGAACAATAGCACATCAGGCAGAAAATGCCGCTCATAAACATTGTACCAAAAAAATGGGTACTGGGTACAATGTTTATGAATGGCATTTCTTTGCCTGATGCACTATTGTTCCCATTAATTATTTTTTATGTTAAACTGGAGTCTGTATATTGATTAATTATGATCACCTGATGTTTGTTGATTACTATATAATCACTGAGAAAAAAAGAATCGCAAAGACCAACCTTTGCAATGTTTGAATAAATATAGGTCTTGGCACCTAAACAGCTGGTAGAGCTCAGTGAATTGCATTGATTTTTGTTACTTACCATCATATCGATCTCATTATCCTTTTGGCTCTGCTCTGTTGAACTATGAGAGCTGAATTGTTCACCGTCTACCACACAAAAAGACTGCTCAGATAAAGACTCTTGTGGTGGCTTTTCTTCAACCGATGGAGGGCTGTCAATGCTAGCTGCAAGAAATAAGATGAAGATTTACTACCATATCACTAGCACTACATTTACAAAATATGTCTACATAATGTATAAGAAGAAATGACATGACTGACATGTTGGAGTAGCCGCTGCCTCAGCCCACTTAGCATCTGTCTCTGTGTCTAATCTCAGCTCCAGCACATGGATATGATCTAAGAGCTCCTGTTTGTGAATAAAAAACTTCCAGTCAGCATGACATCAGATAAGATTGCACCAGTCAGAAATATTCATACATTCAGAAAGGTTGCACCTGTTTCTCCAGCTGATGCTGCTCTTGTTCCTTCTGCAGGGCTCTCAAACTGGCTCTCAGTTCCTGTATATTTTACACACATAAAGCAGTAATATCCAAAGACTACAGAGAAAATACATCACATTTTATGCTGTTTGTGGTGGGACTAAATTTGAGTGTATTTATCATGAAAATATATGTCATTATCAAGAAATACTAGGGTCTAGTGTGCTATGTGTGTCTCCATGAATAAAGACATATACCAGACTTTGAAAAGTAAATAAATCAATTATAAAGTCACTTTATTTGCTTTAATGTTATTTAGATTCAAAGGGGCATGGCATGCCTTTTTTAAATGTTCCTTGAGGTTCACATATGTTAAAGTTTGAAGTTTTTGAACAGTCAAAAAAAAATTCAAAATATATTTTCCAGCATATTGTCATGGGTTGCTACTGTGAGGAGCATGGAACGAGGAAACCATGAGACCAGGAGTACAAACCAAGGAGTTTATTTACATCGTGGGGAATCACACGTAGCACAAGGGAGTTGACATTCACAAACAATACCGGACAACACCAACTAAAAGGACTCAGACTTTTAAACACAGGAAAACAAGGGACTAAGGAGACACACCTGGGATCATTGGAAATTACACATAGGCTGAAATTAACATAAACACCTGGGGAGTAAGACACAGACAAAACATGGAACAGAGTCTGACATAACGCCCCCATCCGGAAGTCGTGTCCTCACGCCATATAACATCCAATGGGGAGGGGGGGGTGGGCACTCTGGAGGTCCCTCAGGACAGACACGGACAGTGGGCCTCCAGAGCGGTCCCCGTTCGGGGTGCCATGGCGGATCAGGAGCCTCGGGAGGCCATGGCGGAGCAGGGGACTCG
>NW_015539979.1:15200-38743 GCF_001515605.1 Sinocyclocheilus anshuiensis
CACACTGGAGCGAGCTCTGGGGGTGGAGCCGACACTGGAGCGAGCTCTGGAAGGCGCTTACGAGGAGCGGACACTGGGGGGCGCTCTGGAAGGCGCTTACGAGGAGCGGGCACTGGGGCTGGAACCGACACTGGGCCCACATGAACACTTGGTGGGCTAGCCACATTAACGTCCTTTGGGCTTGCCACATTAACGTCCTTTGGGCTTGCCACATTAACGTCCTTTGGGCTTGCCACATTAGCTGCCGGCTGACTTGACTCGGGAACTGCTGACTGACTTGGGGGAGCCGTGGACGGCGGCGGGCTTGAGTGAGCCGCGGACGGCGTCGGACTGGTTCTGGCTCGGGACCGGACACTCCCCAGACACCGGAAGACACCTTCCCTCCAACTTAGTCCAGTGGTGCCTGGGAGGTCCACGGGGCGATGGTAGTTGGCCCCGAGCCAGAACAGCTGATTAAAGACGGCGTCATCTAACGCCGTCACCACGGCGAGCTTGCAGAACTCCCTGGCGTACTCATAGAAGGGGAGATCGAGGTGAGCTAGGGCGGAGAAGCGAACGGCAATTTCCATAGCCGCGGGGGGGAAAACCAAGGAAAACAAAAACTATTCAACAAGGCAGAAAAAACAAACACGAGGAAAAAGTCGCCGCTCACTTTGTGTTTTGGTCTGTCACGGGTTGCTACTGTGAGGAGCACGGAACGAGGAAACCAGGAGACCAGGAGTACAAACCAAGGAGTTTATTTACATCGCGGGGAATCACACGTAGCACAAGGGAGTTGATATTCACAAACAATGCCGGACAACACTAACTAAAAGGACTCTGACTTTTAAACACAGGATAACAAGGGACTAAGGAGACACACCTGGGATCATTGGAAATTACACATGGGAAACACCTGGGATGAAATTAACATAAACACCTGGGGAGCAAGACACAAGACAAAACATGGAACAGAGTCTGACACATATTCTGTCTCTCTTCGATTAATGATCTGTTTTGATGGTACGTCTTTGTCAGCAAACACTCACCCAGCATCAGTGATCAGTGGGAGAAGACTTAGCAGGCTTACAAACACACAGGTTGCAGAGTTTCATTGTCAACACCTACATTATAGATGATGAACTCTTGACATTTCCTTTAATTTCTGGAACTGACTTTCTGAAGACAACATCAATCACCCTGGATGTCTCTAACTACTGGTTGAAGTCCCTGCAAGCTAACAACTTATTCCTTTCTTTTAACGACATCCCAACTTAAAATTGCTATAAAGATCTCCTGTAGTCTAAATACCCAAACAAAATGGATCCTACTGTTTTTGCATTGACTACAGTAGAGTGAATTCTAAAACCATCTTTAACGCCTATCTTGTTCCCCCCTGATCTGTGGTGGCAGGACCACAGTATTTGTTTTGAGATGCTGAAATCCATACTCTGTACACTTCTGTTAGTCTTGTACATTGAGTCTTCTATCTGGGTACATGGTGGATTAAAGTTTGTTTGCCATGTGCTCTTCTGTCTCATTGTGTTTTGTTTGGGCACGTCATTGGTTGATTCTTGCATGCCTTTTTTAATATGTTCCTTGAGGTTCACAACATAAAAAAATGTGTTCATAGGCATCTGGTGTTTGCTTCACCAGAGTTTCATTTTACATGTATAGTGAAAAAAAAAAGATCTTAAAGTACTGTGCAGTTTGCTCTTCTGTCTTGTCTAGTGTATTTGTTTGAGCATGTGACTTGTTAAGTTTGCTTGCCATGTTTTTATGCACAATCACTAATCGGTAAAGTCAGCGCGTCTCTGCAGCTGCCTTTAGAAGCATAGATATGTATAATAGGTCGATTCCACATTCGACCGCTCTTAGCACGTAGACGTGTCCACCATATTGTAACGGTCAACTTGACGTCTTTCACCATAATAATCTATGAATATTCGAAGATGCCACAATCCTGTACAGCCAATGGTTGTAAAAACCGCCTGGATTCAAATTCCTGAAGAAATGGGATAATCATTCACAGGTAAGAAAGTGTTGGATTGTGTTTTTTTTTTTTTTTAAATCACAGCAATTTTTACAACCATTGGCTTTTCATTTATTGATTATTATGGTGAATGGCATCAAGTTGACCATTACAATATGGCGGACGGCTTGCGTATAGCGACCCAAAGAAACAGTCACTAATGAGGCATCTACATATACATTTCTATGTTTAGAAGTCCCGGTTACTATAGAAACAGTCAGCGTTCTGAGACGTGGGCTTTGGACTGCGCATTCGCACTGGCTGAACTAGCCTGAAAAATAGCATTCTTTAAGGCTATTTGAGCAAAAGAAACAACATTGGTCATTGGTGATTTCAAATATGAATTTTAATCGTAAGCTTGGTGAATAGTTTTGGAGAATTTGATGTTTCCCCATTCAGAGAGATAGGAGCTGCACTTGCATGTCCAAGAGACGTTTCAAATTTGGACACCGAGTGACATGACTAGCCTTAAAGGGACTTTGGTTTTATGTAGTATAAAGAATGTGAAGCTGACGTCACGCCGCGTTGAGTTCTGGGAAACTTCTTTGTTTATCCGCCATACTGGGAGGATCGCGCTGCCTTTCTGCTATTGAGTTTAGGGCAGTATTTTGATTTTCCCTTTCGTGATTGTGAAAAATGTCACCATTGTATGTCATTCATGCTGCATCGAGAATTGCAATAGTAACTCAGATCATCGTTCTGAGAGAAATATGGACAATGTAATATATTTTTTCTCCTTTTCTATGTGTAAAAACACCAAGGGAAGCAGGTTGTGGAGATGACAAGAAGACACGGGATAGTAAATCTATTAATAATGTCACTGATTAAACCAACTGCCTATCACTCAATAAAAGAATCACATTGCTGGGTGTTTTTGAAAGTTTTGATTTTGTTTGGTTTAATAATTAACATTACCTTTGCGAGTATGACTCTCACTCAGCTTAATGTACCAAGACAGTGATAAAGACAAAATTGTAAAGCATTTACTATGTGCAGATATGCATATGAGCCCAAAATGTGAACGAAACGTGTTTATTTACACGTTAAGCATTTTCCTCTTATATAAAGAAAACGCTTAATGCACTGAGACAGTGACTACGTTTACATGGACATCAGTAATCTAATTATTTAACTTATTCTAAATAAGCCAATGTTATGATTATGGTGTTTACATGAATTGCTTTTAGAATATTCCTTTCATGTTCCCGTTTTACATGTTATAGTACATAGTTCGATTAATGGCACACGTCATTACGTCCCACGTGACGCCATCCAACGTCCCCTCCGGAATTTCACGTATAAACATATAGTTCGTCTTCGTGATGATGCCATGTACAGTTTTGGGTGTTTGATTTGCCGTCAAACGGTTGAGCACTGCCATGTGTGTATCCTGTCGCAAAATGCAACGAAACGTCCTACACGATGGTAATAATGTGATTAAGGTGTTTACATGTCTATACTGCACTTCAGTAATGCGACTAAAATAGGAATACTCCACATGTCTTAATTCGATTTCTGTTTACTTCGAATATGATAGCCGGATTAAGGTAATCAAAAATCTCTGTTTACATGGTAGATTGATAATCAGAGTATTGTCTTAATCGTTTTAAAATCGGAGTATTGTTGTCCATGTAAACGTACTCTGTGATATTAAAAGATCACATTCTTTGCACACTTTACTAATAAAGCATACTATGTGCAGGGAAACAGATGAGCCCAAAATATAAACTTTAAATGTAACTGTGTTCAATGCATAAGCCATGTTAAGCGTTTTCTTTTTATGGTTTTCTACAGGGAGGAAAACACTTGTAATTATGTGTAATTAAATATGTTGCATTCATATTCTGGGCTCATCTGCATGTCTTTTAATATCACTGTCTTAGTACCAGGGGCGTGTCTAGAGCATTTTAAATGGGGGGGCCAGTCGGGGGCACTGGCTTGTGGGGGGTTGTGTTTGCGGAACGATGTATGTTATAATACATCGTGTACACTCACTAAACAAATAGTGACAGAGACAGAGACAGTGACAGAGCAGAGCCAATTCATAAAAGAACAATATTTAAAAGCACACGTCCAGTTTTGTGTGAGTGAAGGAAATCTGCTTGGGAGTGGAGAGATTCGTCCTCGCGCACATGAATCGCGTAACATTATGCGCTCTCGACATTGTCATTAAGATCACACTATAGAAACCGCCTAAAATTAAGTATAAAGAAGAGAAGAAAGCAGCCCGAGGCAGCTGCCTATACACATGCCAGGATCCGCCACTGCCAGATGCAGTTAGAAATTTACTAAAAACAAGCCTATTGCAAGACATCTGGTAGGGGGGGCACCTGGGGTGGCCAGTCAAATTTCAGGGGGGGCCGGTGCCACCCCTGGCCACCACGTAGACACGCCCCTGCTTAGTACATCAGGCCAGCATTTTAAAATGCTACAAAATGTTAACAAGCTCCCAGAGATTTGATTTTGGTTGTCATTTGTTGATTACTATTTTTTTTTTTGTGGTGACATTTCCAATCCGGCTCCGACTGATAATGTAGGGGATGCACTTTTTCAAGGGGTTTCAGAACAGCGTAACCAATACTGCGTCATCAGGCAGGCGTGGCACCATTAACATCAGTTAGTTAATTAAGATGGGGTCAGTACTAAAATTAACCATGGTTTATTACAGTAAAAGTGTATTTATTTATATATTTATTTATTTATTTTATTTTATTTTATTTGCGGATTAACATTTGTAAAACAGTTTTACTACAAATAACATGGTTAAACTATGGTTAGTTTATTTTGTGGTTACCATGGATTGACTACAAAACCTCTTTTTTTGTAAAACCATGGTTAATTTTCGTAAGGACACTAGCTACAACTTACAGTAACTTAACGTAATTAGGCTAATGATATTACTGCACGTTTTACATTTTTTTGGTAGATTATTTGTTTTCGAAAATCGTTTAAATGTAAGATTATAAAACTTAAAAATAGCAACGTGTATCACTGTTTTGTTTCCTTCATTATCTATCACAGGGATGCTTTTCTCCTTCCCTTATCGGCATTCACTAAATTCCAGGGATTTCATTACCACAATGTAAAATGTGCATTTCTGAAGGTGTTGGGAAAATGCCTACTTTCCAAAAAAATGTAAAATTAAAATGAAGAGGTCACTGATCATGCGCAGAATACTGAGAATTTTTTTTTTGTGTGTGGCCATTTCCAATCCCAGGATCGGCTACGGTGGATAATGAAGGAGAACAGCATACCTGCGATGGATAATGAAGGACAAAACAGTGATACACGTTGTTATTTTTATGTTTTATAATCTTACATTATAGCAATTTTCGAAAAACAAATAAACAATAATTGACATATGGCTTAATATGACGATTCAACTTCAAAACACTATGATTTTATTGAATAAATATAAGCGCTGCACGTTTCAAAATCAGCTGCTGCTCTGCTTTGTGTACAGCCATTACCGCGGAAACCGTTATATTTCTGAAGTACCATAAGATATGTTACTCAACACTGGTCAGGATGCCCAAGATGGTACCGAAGATTATTTATCAAGGACCATGACGACTTTCAGCTGAAAGTATCTTGGACCTTTCTTCCAAAACTTCTGCATTTCTTCCACACCAGCCCACTTCCCAAGTTCCCAAGTAACCGATTTCTGATCCATGGCAAATATTTACTTCAGCTATCTTCAAAGACAACTACAAGACCTGTGGTATCACCTAATGTTTGACAAGGAGCTATCATCCACAAACCAATCTATCTGAACATAGTCAACATAACATTAAAAGCCTCTTTGTTTCCTGGGTGTTTACCTGTAAATATGTTGTGCGCTTGGGTGCATAGATTTGTTTTCCATGTCCCTAGATGTTGATTAATAAAACAATATGTTTTGGAAGCTTGGTTTCAACAAATGTTAATTTTTGAGGCATGAAACTTAGTATTTTTGACCACTTATACTGTATGTAAAAAGGTCAAATAAATTTTGATTCCTCATGTCATTACCCCTTTAACCCCTTCAGTTTGCAAATTGAAGTATTTTTTTATTAATCAATTTAAACAGTGTGCCGTGGCATCCAATAACATGAATGATGAGGGGAAAAAACACTTCTGTAAACATACACATGCATTTTATACTGTTTTCAAATCTATTTTGGACAGCTTATTTACAAGTTTTTTTAAAGCAACTCTTGCCTCATACTGGTGTTGCTCCAAGACCAGTAATCTGACCCACATATGTGCTGGGTAAGCTCTGACTGATGTGAACGTTTAATTATAGGCCATGCACGTGTCATGGAATATTTACCCGGTTACAGTCCTTCTCGTTCCCCAGCTCCACTTCCAGTTTTTCTCGCTCTGTTCTCTCCTCCTGGAGCCACTCTTCCTTCTTCTGAAGCTCACGGCTCAGTTTCTGAATACGATCCTTATCCAACTTTAACAAGAGGACAGAGATTGAGAGTCATATTACTAACTAGTGGTGTTATGGCTGGACTGATAAAAGTGGTAATAGTAGTGAGTGTGTGTGTGTGTGTATGTGTGTGTGTGTGTGTGTGTGTGAGAGAGAGAGAGAGAGATTTCTAATTATGACTTATCTCTCTCTTACCTCTGCACTTTGTCTTAAAGTCTCCCTCTCCTGGGCCCAGGTGGCTTGCCCCTCACGCAGTGCCAGGTTAGCCTGGGCCAGTTGTAAATTCATCTGTGCAGACTGCAGTCTGACCTGATGCAGTTCTGCATGGCTGTGACTCTGCAAGGAGCCCAGTTCACTTAGGTCCCTGCGGAGGGCCTCAGTGCTGTGCTCACTGGCCTCCAGACGCTCTTGCAGGGTCCGAAGCTCAGCATGTGCCTGCTCATTCTCTATCTGTAGAGAAAATATTAATTCACATATTAACCATGCAGTTTTACTCTGTCAGACCAGGACCTTAACCAGAATTTCTGAAGTCCAAATAATGCGAATTAGTTAAAATTGTAAAAACAAATTACTTCATTATTCATTGTTATTTCACAGAATGCAGAAAATATTTCAGTGTAGATTGTAAATGTCATGAACTGCTACTGTGCTGGAGCGAGGAAATGAGGAGCACGTAGGAGAGTAACAATGATAACAGTCTTTATTTATCCAAAACAGACGGAAACACAGGGGAGCCAGGAGACACACACGTAGCACGAGGATTGACGTTTAACACTAGACACTCGACACTGGGAAACACAGGGCTTAAGTACCAATGAACTAAACGAGGGAATAAATGGGACACAGCTGGAAACAAACGAACATAATGGGAACAGGAATAGGAAAGACCGAATATGGACACAAGGAAACACGGGAGAAAACTGGGTCACGAGGAGAACATGGGGAGCAAAACACAACACAGACAGTCCAGGGGTGTGACAGTAAATGGTAATGTTGAATTCAACATAATTCACCTGCAAATCTCTTCTCTCCTTTTCTTCATCTCGCCTTTGTGTGGTCATCTTTTTAACTCTTTCCTTCATTCTGCAGAGAAAAAGTGTCTGTGTTTTCTTTTTTAACCACTATTTTATTTAATCAGTTGGCTAAATTTCATAGAAATTAGTCCATAAACAAAGAATAATTGTGCTATTGTGAAGATTGGCATGGGTCCCAAATCACCTGTCAAGCTCGGCCGTCATGTCCTGTTTTTGTTGAGTCAGAGTGGCAGCATCCTGTTCGAGTTTTTTGATTCGCTGATGGTTTTCATCTCCCTCTACTAGCAGCCCACTAAGTTCAGCAGCCATGTTTTCATGTGTGCTTTGCACATTCTGATTGCAAATATACCAGAGTTTAAAGCTGCATATGCATTAGGTCTCTGTGTTTTTGTTTTTCTGATTAGTGGTGGTCCAGAAACATGGCCAAACATTTGATTGTACCTTTTGTTTTTGCTCGAGTTCCTCAATTTTTTCAGTGCTTTGCCTCAGGTTGCTTTTTAGCTCGTCAATCTGACTCCTCATCTCATTTTGTACTCTTTCAAGCTCATCTCTTTCAGTTTTCAATTTCTCCCTTTCTCTCTCCACCTCAGCATCAGCAGCTTCAAACCTCTTACGCAGCTCATGTAACTCACGCTGACATCCTTCTAAGAGATTCTGTAGAAATACCAGAAATATTTAAAAACATGCAGAAAATTTTTTAAATACAATTTTGTACAGTATGACAGATACAGTGGCATAAAAATATGTTTGGACATTAAAGTCACACTTAAAATATCATTACATTGCTAAATACAGTAATATTTATACAGAATATATCTGTAATTTATGCTAGAACTAACTAACTCCACATTTCCCCTTAATTTCACACAGGTGTCCTAAAAGGCTAATCACAGGTGTAGTTTCCACTAACAACCAAAAATTGTTTCATTATTCAAAGCCTACCAAACATTATTTTGTTATTATTTTGTTATGAGTTGCAATGACATACATTATTAAATTCAGATAGGTGTCCAAATCTTAATTAAGGTGATTGAAAAGCTCTGTTATAGTCAAATCTGTTCTGATCTCTTCTGTTGTAGAACCGCTCACCTGCAGGATCAGAGCCTTTGGCACCACCACCAGCAGGTCATCTCCCTCTTCCTCGCCATTTTTGTCCTGCTCTAGTGTAACAAGTTCATCCAGAGGTCTTGGAGCACAAAAAGTAAACTGAGAACTGACCGCACATATTTCGTCACGTTCATCCACATACACAAACTGAAATGCCTCCCCACCAGGTTTCGGTAGATAAGACGCTGAAAGATGGCAGGAAGAGTGGAATAAAGATCAGAAAACTCCTAAAACCAAAACATGTAAACAGCCTGGTACAGCCTTAAAGATGTCAAGCACTTGCAGTAGTGTTGCAATAGTTTTAAAGTATCAGATGGCAACTGAATGTTCTTGCTCTACCAAGAACTGCAGTTATTTCACTTGCTGTTTCTGCTGGTGTTGGACATATTAATGACCTGCACATGTATAAAACTATATATAGGCTACCGAAGTTTTTCCCAATCCTGAAGGCACAACAACACTACACATTTTTCAAACCCTTCCTAATCAAACAAATCTGAATAAACTCATCAGCGTGTTAGTAGAGACTCCAAGGCTGCATCCAAAATCGCCCCCTATAACCTTAAATAGGACACTAGTTGAAGGGATTGCTGCATGCTTAATTAGACTAATAATGATGGTTATTTAAAGTAATGTATTTGCTACATTATTAAGAAAAAATTAATGGCAGTTACTTTCAGGAACGGAAATCGGAAAAAAGAAAATGTAAAAATCGCTGGTAGCCCTTCGGGCAGACATTCTTCAGATTTTGGTAGCCCAAAATGAATTTAAGTAGCCCGAATAAAAAAAAAAGACATTGGCAGAACTTCACTGCAGACAAATCAGCATGATTAAAAACTTCAGTGATTGCTTTTTTTTCTTCAAATAATAAGTCAAGAGAGTAGGGGTGCAAAACCCACGGCTCGGATCATATTGCATTATCATATCAGATTTTGAGTAACAGATCGGGTCATTTTGCAGATGAGCAAAAAAAAATATGGTTCTTTATTATTTAAATAACAGAATACTTCTTTGATACCACAGCAAAAACTAGTAGCATATAGGGATGTAACGATTCACTCAACTCAAGATGCGATGCGATACGATTCACGATACTGAGTTCTCAATACAATTTTCTCACAATTTTTCTTTTTAACAAAATTAGTTTTTTTTATCAAAATGAGATTTGTTTTGTTCATTAACAAATGAAAAGGTGTCCTTTTATTATTTCTCCAACAAAATGCTCCACATTTCTTTGTGAAATTGAAATGTGTTAAATAATAAAACTAACTTGAAATTTTTAAACAAATCCCAAATTAAATAATTAAATAATACAAATAAAATAAATATCTTCATATTAACAAACTAAGGCTTTGGCTGTGCTTTTTCCATTTAAAATCAGAGGCAACCACTGCATTTGAATCATGATCCAAACAAAGATGCTAAATACATATTATTTAGATTGCAATGTGATTGTATAATTTCGAAATTTGAAGCAAAAACAGAATGGTCTGCTTTGTGAATGAGACGCAAATGTCACTCTCTGACAGCAGGTGGCGCTTATGGAACAGCAGGTATTTATAGGGTGCTGCCCCTTTAAGACCGAATGCACGGATCCAATATAATAATGCACTTGAGATTTCTTTCTCCACTGTTTACATTCATTTAAGGCATAACCGACTGTGTTTACGAGAATACTTGGTATTTATAGGGTGCTGCCCCTTTAAGACAGAATGCACGGATCCAATATAATGATGCAGCTCCGAATGCGGGTGAATGATTTAAAACACTTGATTGTTTAAATCGGCAAGACTTAGAAACACGTGCAAACGATCAACTACGATCCGTTTTACCCCTACAAGCTAGTGAACAAAGCAAATCAAGGAAGGAAATTTATATCACTGTTCAAGATAGCCCGTTGGGCAGGGTGGTGAAACATTTTGGTATCCCGACTGGAAAACACAATATCCCCGGGATGTCGGGCTAGCAATTTTGTGAGCCCTGCAATCCACTGGACTGCACAGCCCATGACATCATTAGCGGCACGCTCTGAAGTAGAATAGGGCGCCTGTAATGCACGTCATCAGCTTCTTTGTCTGAAGGAGACATGAAACAGGCAGGCCCTAGGCCTGGCAAGGAGATGCGGTGTCTTGTTCCCTCTCACGGAATCATGGTTACCCTTTAAGGGAACTCGCACTGCGTCCTCTAGTGGACACTATGGGGAACGAAATACCCATTATGCCATGCTTCAGTGCACTGCCACCTGGTGAGAGAGCACCAAAAATAGTGGCAAACATTCACCAATTTAAAGGTCCCCTGAAATGCTTAGAAACACGCAGGGTTACTCTGTGTTGACGTCATTTTAACTGAAACAAGAAGCGCAAATCAAGGAAGGAATTTTATATCACTGTTCAAGACAGCCCGTCGGGCAGGGTGGTAATACATTTTGGTAGCCCGAATGGAAAACACAATAGCCCCGGTATATCGGGCTAGCGATTTTGCGAGCCCTGTCACGGCTCAACACTTTTTTCCAAACTTGACCTACTTCAAGGTTATCTCTGGGTTCCCCTTCACCCAGACAGCAGAAATCTTACTTAATTTGTTACACATGTTGGCATATACCATTACACGTGTATGCCTTTTGGACTCAGTTCAGCCCCTATAGCTGCTTCCAAAAAATCATGTCCACCATCCTTGCTGGTGTCCCTGGCATTGCCATCTATACATTGATGATGTCAATGTCCATGTCCAGAATGCAGTGATTCACGAACAATGCTTAAGGGCCAATTTTGCTGCACTCAGTCAACATAATCTGACACTTAATGTGGAGAAATGCTTACTTGTGGTACCAGAGATTGACTTTGTTGATTTTCATGGTTCAGCTGAGGGCCATTCGTCATTGCACTCCAATATTTAGGCTATACATTAAGTGCCAGAGCCTTCGTCTGCAGCGAAAGCCATTGTCCCTGCTAAACTCAGAGGACAAGAACTGGCCATGGGGCATGAGAGCCATCTCGGCACAGTTAAAGCAGGAAGGTAAGGATCTTGTATGGTGGCCAGAATTGGACAAAAACATTGAGCAGCTTGTTCAGGACTGTAATCCATGTCTTGTAAGAGGGTAAACTAAACCTTGGGACCACATTCAACTGGATATCTGTGGTGAACTCCATGATGTGCCCTGTCATTTGCATTGCCTTGTGGTAGTTTATAATCTATACTCAAGTTAGCCAGAGGTTGCACTGTAGGCTCTGTTACGTCCAGTTCCATCATTGATTTGATCTTTGCATCAAGTTGCTCTTTGCCAGCTGGGGCCAGCCAAGGAACTTGACGACAGACAATGGCCCTCAACTAGTGTCTTCTGAGTTTGCCAGTTACATCCAAAGCAAAAGGATCAAACACATACGAACAGCTTACTATCATCCACAGTCAAATGGGAGCATAGAGAGATTCAATCAGTCACTGAAAAATGGTCTGAGAGCTTACTTGGCTCAAGGCTGCTCTTTCAACAAGGCCTTGTCTCAGACTCTTCTACACTACAGAGCAGCTCAGCATGCCACAACTGCAGACTTCACCCTCCTATTTCTCATGGTGGAAACCCAGTGGTGTAAGCCAGGGTGTGTGAACAACAGCTTAAAGCACAGGGCAGATACAATGCAAAGAAAAATACCTGGTTTCCCAGAATCTTCCTTCTGAACTTGGTGTGGGTTCAGCTGCCACATAAGCTCCACACTTTCCAGCTATCTGATTGTTTATGTTGGCATGTCAGTGATCTTAGGAAAGTACTGTACCATTCTGGTGTGGGTCACACCCGGGACGCTGTGCTCCCCTGCTTTCATTTGAGTTCATCATTCCCTCTGTTCCCAGCACAGCATCTGACGACCCCACAAGCGACAATCGGGCCACAATCTGCAGCACCGCAAGGCAGAACATACCAGACTGCACACTTGGCCTGCACGCTTTCAGGGTTACTTAACATGTTTTCACACTTAGCTCACTAGAAGGGAAGGGGAAATGTGACATGCTTAGTTAGACTAATAATCTGATGTTTTTTTTTTAAGTAAAGTGTTTTTTTAAATGAATAAGATAGAATGAATGGTGGTTACTTTAAGGGTTTAGAATGGGAAGTGACACTGACACTTGAATGTTTTCATGCAATTCAGTGATGTGAAAGAAGTTGACGAGAACAATAAAAAGTAAAGTTAGCTCAAGTACGAGTCGCCTTTACAGACAGAACAGGGACGGCCATTTGTAGTCGTGTCCAAACCATTACAATCCCATAATGCACTGCAATAGCGGGTGTACAACTTATGTACACTCAAAGACTAGAGAATACCCATAATGAACTGTGAGGGTTGTGCATATATACATACATACATTTCTTTTGAACTGATTACTAAATAATTCAATTAAGGTTTATACCTACTAGTTTCCATGGAAGATTTTAAGAAAAATGTTTTAATTTCTACTGGAGCTGCCAGTTTGCTAAGTTTCAAATGATTATTGAACAGCAAGCACAAAAGGGAGACAAGGAGAAGGGAGACACCCAAAAACATTTGTGCCTTCAGGAACAGGGTTCAGAAACACTGGGATACTGTAAATAAATAAACACAAATAAAATAATATATTATATATTAAATATAAACATACAGTGAAAGGTCACTCTACAGTTTGCATCTGTTCCTGTTTGATACCCTTCCGGTGCTAGAGCCCAGGCAAAAGTGCAGTAATCATTCACTGTCAGCCATCCCACCTGTGAAACAAGATGTAACATAATGTATTTGCTTTGCAGGTTAATCCTTTCCACATATTTTGTTTTGTATTAAATAAACACAATATTTAATTCTGTACAGGAGTTACCTTAAAAATACCTATCCAGTCATGACTGCTCCAGCTGTGATGACTGCTTATAGTGTAGTGGCAGTCCACTCTTGTCTGTGAGAAATAGCTCTTGGCAACATCTCGGAAAGTCACAGTTCTGTTTTCCTCCATACCAATGGCTATAAATCAGGTCTTATGACTGCACTGACAAAGAGATCAGTCAAACAGTGTGCAAAAAAAAAAACTTTGAAAACTTGTTTTGCAACTTGTTCAGCATCGAAGCCCACAACACTGCTGTTCAGTGCTTCAAAATAACTAAAGTGGCTGGACAACTAAATGCTTGACACTGCAGATGACTACTATTAGATTTCCATGTGTTGTGAAACTGCATGAGAGTGGGGTAACAGCATTCTTTCTTTGAATGTTTACTCAGAAATAGCAGTCAAGTCAAATAGACTATAATCATCATCGTTTAATGATCTTCAACATTTCTAATCTATTAATTTAATCATTGTATCGGCACTTATATGTAAAACATAACCCTTCAGCCTTTTTGTAAAAATCCATTGTAGCTTTCAGATATAAAATCTTGTTTAGATATATTGACACCTGAATATGTCAGCAAATGTTTTACTTATGATGATCTTTTCAGTAGGTAAAAGTCACCCATTTCACACATTTACATTTGGTCAACCGTTTTTCTCAAAGTGATTTACAATGGAATCAAGCCATACGTTTTGTCACTATATAAGCTCCCTAGTAATTAAACCCATGACCTTGGGTTTGGATGTTTTACCAATTCAGCTACAGGAACTCCAATCATGAACAGCAGCAAATTAACATTCAAATGAACAAAAACAAAAAATATATGATTTATTTTTCTTTCTTTTTTTTTAAATCTACATTTAAAAAGTAACAGGGACACCATAGTTAAAATAGCAGTATAAATTTTACTCTTACCTTAATACAAAATTAGGTTTATCGAAGAATCAGATCACCTGAGATCTCCCACGTATGTGTGCCTATGATCTTGATGAGACTTAAGCTGACTGTGTGAGTGTAATAAACAACAACACATGCACATGTCAATGAACCGCCCACCTCTGTTGCACTCTGGGAAATTAAGTCCAAAACATTATAAAGCAAAACTTTAATAAAGCAAATCTCTCCTGTGAACTGCCAAAATACAGACAGCACGTTACATGCCCTGCCAGAGACAGTAACCTACGTGACCACTGTTACACCACAGTAAAGGATGCATATCACTCTGTCCCATGGGCAGCTTTGGGGCTCTCTGATCACTGTCTAGTTCAGTGTTTCTCGACTGGTGGGTCTCGCGAGACTGCTCTGAGTGGGTCGTGGAGTGTACAGTCAAAGAAACAACATCAACAACAAAAAACGTAATTCTAAATGTTTTTCTGATGCAAGACTTTTATTTTGAAAAATGTGAAAGCTGTTGACACTTTTTTCTTTTTTTTGCAGTATAAAGGGATAGTTCACCCAAAATTGAAAATTCTGTCATTAATTACTCACCTTCATGTCGTTCCAAACCCGTAAGACCTTCGTTTATCTTCAGAACACAAATTAAGATATTTTTGATGCATTCAGAGAGCTCTTTGACCCTCCCATAGACAGCTAAGGTACTACCATGATCAAGGTCCAGAAACGTAGCAAGGACATCAGTAAAATAGTCCATGTGACATCAGTAGTTCAACCATAATTTTACGAAGCTACAAGAATACTTTTTGTGCGCAAAGAAAACAAAAATAACAACTTTGTTCTCCTCCTCATCCAGTCTGCTGTGGCTTGCCTCCATTTTGGAGAGTATCACGATGCATGCGCGCACTTCTGCTTCATGTAAACTTTGTGAATTTAAATGTAATTGAAATTTTGGAGGGATTTACAACATTTATGTTATTATTCATTTATTCATTTGCCTCAAAGTTATTAATATTTTTTTATATAAAATGAGAGCACTGTATCTCAAATTCACTTTAAAGAACATCTGCATTTTTAAAATGTATTTATTTATTTATTTACTTATAGAGATAATTCATGGAAAATTGCCATGCTAGTTGAAGATTTCTGGCATCTGGTAGAAAAAAAATCCTATTAAAATGAATGTCATGATATTCCCACTATGACCACTAGATGGCAGCAGGGGATCGTTCATTGTCTCAGTTACCATTTCCACGCCGTATAGCTCTTTTCACAAGTTTTGTGTTTGTAATTATATTTAGACATTATAAAATCACTTTTATAACATTTAAAAATGACTTTTTTGTCAAAGTTGAGCATTGTTTTGTGCTGAAGAATGAAGTAGCAAGAGTTCAAAAAAAACTCATCGAATCTACGTGAATCAGACAAATGGCCTAATTTGAATTCAAAACTGCAATTTTCAGCTGAAGGTGACTATTTGCATCCTTGTTAACAATCTTCTTAGTTTCTCTCAAATGTAAATCAAACGCACATTCACAAACATATTGTGTGCTTTTAATGCTTTTCTTTTCCCTTTGTCTTTTCTGTTCTGTGCCCCAGAACGTTTCCCTTCTCTATTAAATTTGGTCATCTGTGGCTGTGACAATAATGTGTTGAAGGGTGAGCGGTTGATATGTACTCAGTTCAGTGGTGTTCTAAAATAAGGAGGTGTTTTAAAGTTTTTTTTTTCCTTTTTTTTAAATCAAATGTAAACTCATGTCCCAGTCACATTTTCTTGCTTAAATAAACATTACTTACACTATCAGAAAAAGTAAATAAAATAAAAAAAATCTATTTTATATTTTTACAGTAACAATGTAATCAATATTCTATTTATTAAAGCCATGTATGAATCTCATCAAGTTAGTATTTTTAAGCATTTTTATTAAAATAATAACTCTATAACGGTTTAAACTATTTTATTAGTGAACTTATTTTCAGGTATTCTTTTTAGTACTTAACTTTTAACTTGGTCTATTTTTTTCCTAAATAATTTTTTCGGACCATCATTCATCAAAACTCGGTAAATATTGGTCACAGACAGAGATTTCTTTTAAAATTCACCTAGCTGATTACGCACTAAAAACTCCCACAGATCATGTTTTCATGCTATTTTAAGTCTTATTTTGACATAATGTGCGTGGTCAACCTGTCACTTCAATCGAGAGTGACCAAGAGAAAAAGGTCTTTCATCCTGGTGAGTAGAGACCGCCCACTGAGATACAGCTTCACTCGCAAGCAAAACTTTTCAGCTCGCAAGCAAATGATTTAGACCTGCAAAAACAGACAGCAGAAAAGAGAGCAAACATTTGTGGTTTCGTGATGAAAAGTGTTTGAAGTGCACAAAGAAAAAGATACATTTTCAAAGATTTACACGCACTGCAAAGAATTTTGTTATCAATTTCTTTATTTTTGAGCCTTAAGAAGGTTTTTTTGTTTGTTTGTTTTTTGCAATTTTTTATTTTTTTTATTACAAAATAACTAGTTTTACTCTCAAACACTGTATGTTTGATTAAATAAAAAAAGACAAAATAAACTCCATACATTTTACCTTCATAAAATACAGAGATATTAAGTTAAAAGCGCATTTTAGTTCAGAACAGTTGAGTACATGTTCTTGAGATTATCTTAAGAAGTACTAAAGTATTGTTTTTAGTATATTAAGTACAAAATTAGTGCGTAAAAATATAGCACTTTAAGTAGGAAGTGTACTAAGTGTACTGAAATAAAGTGTATTTTAGAGCACTTTTTTCCGCATGGGATTATCTGGCATTTTTCGTCTCAGTGGAAAGCTGTAAAGGCCATACTCACAGGCGAGAACTGCAATAAAACAATTCTCTGCACAAATTCACTCAACAACAACATGTCTTTCTTTCATTCATTCCAATTTACTTTATACTTTGAGAGCCAGTGGCAAATTTTGTGAAATAATGCTATTTGTTTTACATGTTGTCATGAGTTCCGTTATAATCACTAGTATGCAGCAAACAAAATGAACCCTTTCGCAAACATTACGGTCACATAAATCATTATGAAGACGGCTTTGATTATAGATTAAAGAGAAAATGTCGCAATAAACATTCAACAACGACTTTTATGAAATTCACATGGACATTGATTAATGTAAAATGTCATTGAATCATTCTGGAAAAACAGCTAAAAGAAAAACCAGGTTCAAGCTCGACGACCTATTCGATTATTACTGGCTGCAATGTGGAAACGGCAGAATGGCTACAACAAATAAACAACTTAAAATGCAAGATATCCTCTTTTCTTCTTTTTGTAGTACAGTTTTTTCTGAATTGCTAAAACACATTTCTTGAAACCATCACTTATTTTCTCATCACTTCTTTTTCATCACTTATAACTGAGTTAGGTGAATATATTGCATAGGCCAACTGTATGTACTGCAAGAATAGTATTGTGCTGAATATTGAATAGTACTGAATGCTTGTATAGATTCAGCACTTGGATACTGCAAAAATACTGCAGTTCAACTGCAAAGGCCAAAAGGTCAAATAAAACTCTAAATGAATAGCATGTTACGGTACACTCAAATACTGTAAGTTGTGCAATTGTAAAATCAGGGTCAATGTCAATTCATTCTGTCTCAGTATCATGTCTTTGTGCTTGAGTCCGGCCTGAGGACTTTGTTCACATCACAAGTAATGTTGTCTTTTTTGATAGACAGAGAAAAAACCCTCTGGTCTGACAGATCCAGCTTTGATAACACTCTCTACACCTTACTCTCTCCTCATCCTCCACTTCTTACATGTACTCTTCCGCCTCTCCTTCTCACATTGTTTCCATCTATTGTTCGTATCATCATTCAGTCACCTGTGCCACTTGTGCACTCTGAACTGACTCATATTTTGTACAGTTGGTTTGATCACATCACTAGAAACAAGTGTGAACAATACCTTTAAAAAAAGCATTCATTTAAGCGAACCTTGGTATGGTTGCGAAATACTGTAAAATAGAAATATAGAAATACAAATATTTCAAGAGTCTTGAAATAGAAATATAGTTGCTTATAAATTGTCCCAGCGGATCACTCAACCACATAAATTTGAGTGTTTTTAAAACACTTAGGCCAAATTCACACTATTGTCCAAAACGAATATATTTCATACAGGTAGCGTGTTAAGATATTTTATCTCTGTTCTGTATCATTATTTTAAATTTTATACTTAAATATGTTAACAGCATAGCCTAAATATGTTAACAGCTTGCACTCCTTACGTTGTTAGACGACATCGTTGTTAGGCGAATCGTTTTTTTTTAACCTAACCAGTGAAGCTAGAGCTATTCACTAATTACGTAATTTTATTACTAAACCTTCATCTCGTTTATGCTATAGGGGGTTGGGGCTTGTGGACATAATTCTGTATTACAGGAGCCAAAAAAGCCAGAAAAAAGATTAATAGTCTACAAGTGATTTATACAACTAAGTCACCCTCAAATTGATATATAGAATAGATAGTTAGATGATAGATACTGCGTGTGTGTGTGTGTGTGTGTGTGTGTGTGTGTTTGTGTCAGAGAGAGAGAGAGAGATAGGGGCCAAACAGAGAGGAAAAAGAGAATCAATAATCAAAATATCTCA
This sequence comes from Sinocyclocheilus anshuiensis, assembly GCF_001515605.1. Lineage (NCBI taxonomy): Eukaryota > Metazoa > Chordata > Actinopteri > Cypriniformes > Cyprinidae > Sinocyclocheilus > Sinocyclocheilus anshuiensis. The sequence continues at coordinate 34,148 of NW_015539979.1, forward strand.
ATATAAGTGGGTGTGCATGCATTATGTTCTGCACTTTCTGTAACAGGGCACAGAAAAGCCAGTCTTATTTTCGCAATTTTATTGATGTTTCCTGTTTTTTTTGTTTTCTTTTGTTTTCTTTTTTATTGAAAGATAAGTGGTCAGCTGACATTGTCATCTCGCCCATTAGGCTGCGTACTCATTCTCTGCCGGTTGTCCTGAAATAAATTATAAAGTATTTATGCAATACTTGTAATTAAAGACAAGAATAAGTGTATGTGAGAGAAAAAAAGAAAGACTGCGTAGAGAGATTGGGGAAGGAGTGAGAGAAAAGGTGTGTGTGCTTTTTTTTTTTTTAAGGAATTAAGGTATGAATTCCTATTTTACGAACCCGTCGCTCTCATTTCATTTAAACGGCGGTCAAGAGTCAAGAAGTTCTGCCTAATGTTACACTCAGCTCGACAAACTATAACCCGGTGCGACACTTCTCACCGTATGGCGCTGCCGTGGCCCCAAACCATACTCCAACCCGTTCTATTCAACACAAGAAAACGTTTTGCTCGGGTCCAGCCGAGGACCGTTCGAGTATGGATCAAATGTGTTCTACCAGGACAAGGATGTGCTTCCAAGTTGCAGACAAAGCTTAGGGCAAACACAGGGCTTATTGACCCAGGAGTACGCTTCAGACCAAGGCAAGACTCTGTCTCAGGAACCAAAAGGAAGTATTCAAATATATCTGTGGATGCAGCGGATGAACTCGCACAGTGGTGAGTATAGAAAAAAAAAAAAGATGACTTTAGTAAGGGGCGGACTTTGTTTTTACGACTGGGAAACTCACGTTTTATCACCCCATAAAGCACTGAAGAAATGTCTTGTTGACCTGCTCTAAAAGCGCTTTGTCATTAGAGAAACTAATGCTTTGCCAAACAAATATATTCATTACAAAAAGAATGCATAAACGTAGAGGATCATTCTTCGAGAAGTTTAAATAAATCTGTTTAGTGGAAGGGGACAGAGAACTAATGTTTAGCTTGATTAATATAATGTGGGAGTATGTCAGCTGTCTTTGAAACTGTATTAGCAAAATAATTTGAACAGTATATTTTGGAGCCTTTTTTGCTGACAAGAAACTGCACTTGCTGTTCGACAAGATGCAGACGAATCGAGATTTCCAATGCGTTGTGTCTGTCAGATTAAAATTTGGTTTCAGAACTGCCGCATGAAGAGGAAGAAGGAGAGCAATCTCACATCCACCCTCAATGACAGTGGCTCGGTAGGAGCTGGCCAGAACACGGACAAAGAAGAAGAAGGGGAAACAGGAAGAAAAAAGAGTATAACTGACGGCCTTATCACCTTATTAAAAGGTCAGCATTCAATCTGAAATAATGTTCTACTACCTGATAACTACCTATCGAACTTTCATAATTTACACTTTATTAACACACACACAAACAAATTTTTTCAATTAGATGCGATGCGTGTTTTGTCTCTCCTTTTCACAAAATTGTGGAAACTTGTTTATTTCTAGAAATGGCATTCTTATAATTACACATGTACAGTTAAAAATCAGACCGCTACAAAATATTTTTCTTCAGTGTGTTTTGATTTGCTCTTGGGATTTTCTAAAAGCATATTATTTATTCGGATATCTTGGATATTGAGAAGTGCACGTAAGGGGCTATGGATACAGACTTTGACCAAAGTTACGGAAATTTCAAATATTGCGCTACAATAATTTATTGTGTATTATCATGAACTGTAAAATAGGTAACATTAAGTACATTGTAAATGTTTGTAAATATATTAGATCCAAATACTTTTGATGAACATTTGTGTAGCTTTGCGTAAAAAAAAGTACTGTTTTATGCATTCATTTTCTTCGAAACAATACGGTGTAAAAACGTATTCTCAGATTTTTTTTTTTTTCCAAAATTTGAAATATTAGCTATAACAGACGTTATGAATACAATGTTTGAAAATAACGTAAATATATCTTCAATAAAGTTGTGATGAATGTAAGACAATACTTCATTTCCTGTTAATTATTGAATCCAGTCAAGTCGCATAATTTCCTCAAAAGAATAGGCTACTGCCCTTACCAAAAAGTAGTATACTTCAAGTTTATTTTAGTAAGTATACTTAAGTAAATTTCAAGTATATTTTAAGTATACTTTATGTAGCAAGTATACAAATATCAGTGTACTAGTAGTATACTTGTAAGTGTACTATTTCAATACTCCTTGGGACTAAATTGGCCCACTTTCTAGTATATAAAAGAATACTTTTAAGTATACTTTAAGTATAACAGTAGTAAACTTGAAGTACACAATTAGTTTACAACAACTACCTTCAGAACATTTAAAGCCTATTAATTCATAGCACAATGAGATGGTACTGAGATTTTTTCTCTCAATGTTCTTAGAAAAAATATAATAATAATAATAATAATAATAATGATGATGTAACACATCATTCCTCTGTCCACTCATAACTTTTTGGGTATAGGCTACTTTTTGCTGTGCCCTTTCACTGCAGTATAGGCTATTAATAGATATCAAGTACTAAAATACTTTTACCAAGAAATTACCAAGTTATCAGTCTTATACAAACGACATCACTGTATTCAATGAAATCAACACATGCTTCAAGTAGCCTACCACAAAATAATTGTGAAATTTCTGTAAGACGCAATATTTGTGTGGCTTTAGTCTGACAGTTGCTTTGATATCCAGTGCTGTTTAAATAACTCTTTTTTCATTTCCTCTCATAAAATTTCTGAAGATGAAGCCAAAACAACTCATGGTAAGTTTCCAATTGCGATGCCGATTTATCTCCTGTCCATGAAAATATTTAATAGCAGATGACGCTGTCGGACCGCTTTCCGCACCGCACCCTTAACTCCCAACATGATCTTACCAAATACTTACCGAGTTTCTATTATAAGATCCAGATTCAACCTATTTTGTAACTGGATTATACGTGTACGTAGGCCTTATCTAGTCTTCTATTCAGATCATTTAGGATTAAAAACCTGAAAGAAAAAAGATGTAATGGCGCACGTGTTTATGCGGTTTACGAAAAACTAACGCAGTATTTCAATTAGTTTGTAAATTCACAAGTGGTACATTTGTTGTCCAAGCAATCTACTGGGCGCCTGCTTTTGTTGTTCTATAAAGGCCACATCTTTATGCTCAGTCAGGCTCACATTCCATCGGATTACTCCCTCAGTTTGCCTGATGATCAGCTCTCTTCTACTCTTCCCTATCTACTCTTCTGTGAACAGTAACTGCAAGAAAGTAAGCACTGATTATCCCTTCGATAGGAATGAAGCCTGCAGTTAAAACGCCCTATAGCCGTATAATTTCAATAATCATAGAAGTCTGTAAGAGAATGGGCAAATGATTCCAGCAACACAGAAAACAAACTTGGAACTCTGATTCCTGTCCAGCCTGTGGGACATAGTTTTGGACCAAAACAAATGAAACAAGCAGCAATTATGCCAGTGTAGGTCTAAACTTCACGTGAGAGGCACGGTGAGGTTATCTGATACAGTTTAACTGAGGTGTTGCTTTTTTTCACTTTTCTCTGGTACATGTGTTCGTTGTCATTTTGTCTTCCCAGCCTCTTTAGTTCATTGTTTTGTGTTTTATACACCTTATTCGGAAATAGTAAGACTAGCAGCAGTAAATTTTATAACAGCCATCAGTTGCTTGTAAAGATGAAAACACTGACAAGACTAAATTTATGAGTGTAACTGAGTGTAACTGAATAATCAAACTTCTCAAAACATCATGCAATGATACCTGTTCTAAGGACACAATTAGTTGTTTTATAAATAGGCATAAATCAATATGTTATATTATAATGATAATGATAAAGTGTGTGTGTGTGTGTGTAGGGTACAACATGTACCAAGTACAACATGTTCCTGGATAAACATCCTTGTCGATCCTGGAACAACATTCCAATCAGCCAATCATTATTGAGGGATACGTTTTCAAGAAATGTCAGTTTTAGGCTTACAATCAGGGTTAGATGCTTCTACACTCTTGTTATTTCACTCTGATTTTAGGAATAAATTATAGGTAGGGTTAGGTTTAGGGGAAGGGATTGGGTTAGGTCTATATTTTTGGACAGTAATGTTGATGTCTTACTTGCCAAAATCACGGCGACCTATTTTTTCTTAAATGTTTTACAAAAACACTGTTATTTTATTGGTATTTATTGTATTATTATTATGAAACATGCTCTGTAATATGTAAGTCTCTTGCAGTTAACCATTAGCTAACAGCACACATGCATGAGCTAATGTAACGTACTCGGTTACTAACATAACCTCGGTTCCCTGAGATACGGGAACGAGTACTGCGTCTGCTAGATGCATATGAGAAAAAAGCCTTTTTCTCCTGAACTGAAGCCTTTTCATTCACACAGTGAAACTGCACGGCCATTGGTTCGTGCAGTGCTTAAAAAACGAACCAATGCCTAGGCAGCGGAGCTGCACGAGCCTATGGCGACGAAACCCGCCAAGCCTGCCAAAGCCCGCCAGAATGGGCGGGGCGTCTGGCTATATAAGCGGGCGTTCGCCACAGGATTCTCAGATTTCTTCTCCTTCAG
>NW_015539979.1:38979-44821 GCF_001515605.1 Sinocyclocheilus anshuiensis
GTAACTTCGACACCCAGGGGTCGAGAGCTAACAGGTGAAACAATGCCAGAGAACTTGGGCGCGATATGGCCAAGGGCTCTCTGCCAGATCTGTTTATGCAGCACACGTCACGTCAAGCGGAAAGGACCCTGGCCCAGCCGGCCGCCTCACAACTATGGACACACCACTGGACCATGCCCAAGAGGATGCTTCTAGTCGAGTGGGCCCGTACTCCAATGGGCATTGGAGGCCCAAAGAAGAGTACGCTAACGAGATGGAGTCTACTATCCATCTAGAGAGTCTTTGCTTCGTAACCGGAATCCCTTTGGTGCAGTTACCGAAGCTGACAAAGAGCACAATGGGCAGGTCCCATGAAGAGACGGTAGGGGGACGAGGCGGATTCAGCCTCCTAGCACCCCTCAGGAAGCGGATGACCGCGTTGTTTCTGCCCACCGATTGACCCTCAATAGGGGCATGAGAGGCCGCTATAGCCTATATACATGCTATATACATGATAGCATGTCCACTCCTTGGTTCAATTTGCCCGGAATATGTGCTGCCCTCAGCGAGCGCAGGTTGGGTTGAGCCCACACTAAGAAGCTCTCTACCAGCGTGAAGAGGCGCTTCGAGGAGAGGCCTCCCTGGCGATTTATGTAGAACACCACAGACATGTTGTCCGATCAGATTAGCACATGGTGCCCTTTTAGGACTGGCAGGAAGAACTGACAGGCTCGACATACTGCTAGCATTTCCAAGCAGTTGATGTGGAAGCCTTTTTGCGCCTTCGACCAGTGGCCGAAAGTCGGTATGCCCTCACACAGCTCCCCCCAACCTGAGTTGGGGGCATCTGTCGTGACAACTGTCCTTCTGTGAACCATTCCCATGGCCACGCCCTGTTCCATCCAGCGGGAGTTCTTCCAGGGGGTCAGGGCCGATACACAGGCCTGACTCACCCTGATATGCAGGCGTCCGTGACGCCACGCATGGGATGGAACCCGTGGTTTCAACCAGCGCTGAAGGGGGCGCATACGCAGCAGACCCAACTGTAGCACTGGAGATGCTTCTGCCATGAGGCCCAGCATCCTCTGAAACGCTTTGAGAGGGCGAGCGGTACCGATCTCGAAGGAGGTCACCAGCCTCCGTATGGCCAGAGCTCATTCCGGCGGGACTACAGCTTTCGAAAATTGTTCCCAGGAACGAAATTTGCTGGCTGGGAAACAACGAGCTCTTGGCAAAATTGACCCTGAGTCCCAGGCACTCCAGGTGGCTGAGGAGGAGGGTCCTGTGTGATATTAATTCTGCCTCCGACTGGGCCAGAACGAGCGAGTCGTCGAGGTAATTGATAATACGGATTTCCATCTGTCTCAGAGAGGAGAGAGCCACATCTATGCACTTTGTAAAAGTGCAGGGGACCAGGGACAGCCCAAAGTGAAGGACCATATATTGATAAGCCACTTCCTCAAAGGCGAATCTCAAGAATTGCCTGTCACGGGGGGCTATCTGGATGTGAAAGTATGCATCCTTCAGGTCCAGAGAAAAGAACCAGTCTCCCAAGCGAATTTGCGCGAGGATCTGTTTCAGTGTAATCTTCCTGAACAACCTCTTCATGAGGGTGCGATTCAGGTGTCTGAGATCGAGGATGGGTAGGAGGCCACCATCTCTTTTGGGGACGAGGAAGTAACGGCTGTAAAAGCCTGACTCGCTCTGGGCTGGAGGAACCTTTTCCACGGCTCCTTTTGCCAGCAAATTCATCACCTCTGAGCGCAGGACGTGAGCGTCCTTGCTCTGCACTGAGGTGGGGACCATGCCGCTGAAACGCGGGGGTCTTCGAGCGAATTGGAGTGAATATCCTCGCTTTATTATCCCCATAACCCATCTCGACACTCCGGGGATGGCCTGCCAGGCCTCTGCCCATGTGGCGAGGGGTTGAATTAACTCGGGTGACTGGCCGCACGGGGGCAGAACACTTACGGGTAATGGGAGAGGAAGTTTGCTCTCTTTTTGAAAATGTTTGTGTTTTATTTTTTTTTCCGCTATCACAATGTCTGTGCCTCTGTGAAGCATTCAGCGAATCCTTTGACCGCCGGGCCGAAAAGGCCTTTGGGAGAGACTGGAACATTGAGGAAGGGGATCTTATCCGCATCCTTAATCTTTGTCAGCGTCAGCCATAAATGGTGCTCGAGCACCACAAGGCTGGCCATCGATCTCCCGATCGTCTGGGCTGTGGTCTTGATGGCACGTAGAGCCAGGTCAGTTGCGCTCCTCAGATTCCTGAGGGTAGCGGAGTCCAGGCCAGACTCATCTGAGGATGCAAGGATTTTGGCCTGGAAGACCTGGAGAACCGCCATTGAATGAAGCGCTGAAGCCGCCTGTCCAGCTGAGGTGTAGGCGCGTCCAGCAAGAGCTGAAGTGGTCCTACACGGCTTGGACTGGTGAGCGGCCTTTGCTCTCCAGCCGATGGCCGTGGGTAGGCAGAGATGCGCGGCCACTGACTCATCTAGGGGAGGTGGCTTATCGTACCCCTTTTCTTCAGCGCCGTCGATCTGGTGAGCTCGTCATGGACCTCCGGGAAAAATGGAGAAGCACGCTGACAAGGGGCCTGGCGGCGCCCCGGAGAAAAGGATCGGGGAATGCTCTCTCTGGGGCGAGAGCGAGGCACGCGGGATCTGGGCCGGCGTGGCTGGTCGCTCGACCCCTTTGCCCTGCTGTTTTTTCCTTACAGGTCCCTGAGAGGAAGAAAACGGGAGGGCGCGGGGGGCGGAGTCGCTCTCTGAAAGGAAAGCGATCCGTGAGTGGATAGAGGCGAGACTGAAGCTCTCGCAGTGGGAGCAAATAGCTCCCGTGAGCGCAGCTTCCGCGTGGAAGACCCGCACGAACCGCAGTAATGGCGTGGCATTTGCAACAACGCCAATTTGCTCTTTTAGAAGCTCTTTTAGATATCGCCGGATGGCGGCAGGGGAACTGGTCCGGAACTGCTGCGTCACGCTGGAGCGGTGGAAAAGCAGGTCAGCCTTGTTGAGAGGTCCCGATTCCAGCTGCGAAGGCGTGTCAACGGCAAGCGGCTTCGGATCAGCTTGAGGACGTACAGTCGTCGCTGAAGGAGAAGAAATCTGAGAATCCTGTGGCGAGCGCTCGCTTATATAACCAGATGCCCCGCCCATTCTGGTGGGCTTTGGCGGGCTTCATCGCCATAGGCTTGTGCAGCTCCGCTGCCTAGCCATTGGTTCATTTTTTAAGCACTGCACGAACCAATGGCCGTGCAGTTTCACTGCGTGAATGAAAAGGCTTCAGTTCAGGAGAAAAAGGCTTTTTTCCCATATGCGTCTAGCAGTACGAGTGTAGTATTGAAAGGGAAGTATCACTGTATCAGCAACTACACAGTTACTGCCTTTAAATAAAGCAACATGCAGCATAACATCGATATTTCTTCTCCTCGACTGAAGCACAGACTCTCTTCAGCACAATGGTAACCCACAAAACTCAGACAACAGAAACCATTTAAATCCCAACAGAATGTTAAACACTAACAGATCTCTCTAGATCTCAGCATCTTCACTTATTACAAACCAGTCTGACTTTTTTTAAGTCACTGTTGTGGAGATAAGCGTTTGCTTTAGTTGTGCCCTTGACTTTTTAACATTGGTTTTTCTCTGGCTGCTGTAATTGTGTTTTGAAAGCACATTTGTTAAAACTAGTGAGAAAAATCTGATCAGATGAAGCTGGGTGCTTATCGATGAGGATGCTATCATCTTATAGTGGCCTGATTCACTGATCTCATCCAGAGTCTAATCTGTGAGTATATTATTTAGATTTAACCTGTTCATTTAAAATTTTTGTAGTCCTAAAATGCTACTGCATAAAATTCTATGCTGCTTTGATAATTTGAAGGTTTGTAAGTCATCATGCAGAAATTATTTGGACAGGATCATGTGTACTCACAGACATCAAGAATATGCATATGAACCTCAGCAATGGTGACAAACGACAAAATATTAAGATAAACAGATCAACTCTGAACGTCACAAAACAGATTTTTGTTGTCACCATTGCTGCGCTGATTCTTGGTGTTTGTGTGAGTCAAAAAAACACTTCAAAACAGTTTCTAATGAATTTAAACAAAAAAATCTGAATATCCAACTATCATAACACCCAAGACTTCTGTAAATAATGCAAAACTAACAGCTAACACACTCAGAGACCCTGGATGAGGTCAGTGAATCAGACCACTGTATAATGATTGAATCCTCATCGATAAGCACCCAGCTTCATCTGATCAGAATTTCTCTTACACGTTTTCTTATAACAAATGCCCTTTAGAAGTCCACAGTTACAGCACCCACAAAAAATAAAGATAAATGTCAAGGGTCAAGAGCCCAACTAAAGCAAACGTTTATCTCCACAACGGTGACTTCAAACGTTATTATTTTCAATAAAACGACAACATCTAAACCTCCGTTAATTCTTAATAAGAAGTTTTGTATGACAGAAATAAAGTCAGGCTGGATTGTAATAAGTGAATATGCTGAGATCTAGAGAGATCTGTTATTGTTTAATGTTTTATTGCTGACAGTCATGTGAAGTTTTATTTTATTTATTTATTTATTATTTACAGTAAAGGTGTTTGATCGTAATAATTCAGGAAATACCTGTAAATTATTTTTACATACACTGTTCTCAGCTTATTTAAATAAGGAGATTTTACTTTAATTTTATGTTTTGTTTTTGTTTTTTTGGCAGCTGTTGCTGTTATTGTATTAATTATGGATTTTTTTTTGTAATTTTACATATGTAATTTAAGAAAACAAAAAATACTGTATAAAGGTACAGTAATTTTTTTATGTATAAAAATGTGAATTATTTTTATTTGTCATTAATGTCATAATACTTAAAATAATAGCCGAGTATTTAATTTAGAGGTAATTTAACAGAGTTTAGACTACAATTTAAAATAAAAGAGAAAAGAAGAAAAAAACAGTTATTTTTCCGTTTTTTTTTTGTTGTTGTTTTTTACAATGCAGATAAAACTTGATTTCAAAATCAGTCTAAAATAAGGATTTCAAGCTAGAAATTATAGAGCAATTCCCGGGTGCTGCTGGAAGAAAAGAAAAGCAAAAGCACATCGCAGTAAATGACATTCAAACTCCAAGATATTTCATGACAATCAAATCTCAAGCAATCTGCAACAACATAAATACAATTTTGTAATACAATTTTGTAATACCGACTTACAGTGAATATATACTGCATAGCTAATGTTTCGTTTACATTTCAGCAGAGAATCTATAGTTCACAATATTCATGTAGTCCTACTCAATTAAGTTTATACGAACATTTTCGTTAACTCTAAAACACAGCTCAATACAGTGCAACATTGAAAAGAAAGGTAAAACACCTGTTAAAAAAACCTTGGAAAATTCCTTCATATTAGTTCAGTACATACACACCCTAGTTGCAGACTTTGCACTCTTCCGTGCCTCTTGTTAAAGGGGTCATATGATGTGATTTCAAGTTTTCCTTTCTCTTTGGAGTGTTACAAGCTCTTGGTGCATAAAGAAGAGCTTCTGCGGAGTCTCCAGGCCAGGACCAGCAGACTGAAGGACAGCTTCATCCATCAGGCTGTCAGGAAGCTGAACTCCCTCCCGACCTTGCCCCCCCTCCCCTCTTTTGCCCCACGCACCACTGAACTCTGACTCTCTGACGGACTCTCCCACTCCCCCCTCCCAAATACACACACACACTGTCACTTTAATCAGTCTAAATAAGCTCTTTTTGCACTACAATCATTATATCTGCACTGTTGTTTACTTCACTGGTTTGCACTCTATCTGCCATGTGCCGTGTGCTGCTTTATATATATTTTTTT
>NW_015539979.1:44907-49894 GCF_001515605.1 Sinocyclocheilus anshuiensis
AATTCCAACTTTGCTATGACAATCTGGCGCTTCTGAATCAGCGACTGTAAGTATGTTTTGTTATAAGTTAAAGTATTTGCTATTGACTGTTCAAATGAGGAGTTTTGCGCAGCGCAGAGTAACGTGTCGTGTGTGTGTGAGGGGAACAGGGTCACAACACTGGAGAGTTAACTGCCTGTCAGAAATCATAGCACGTCAGCTGTCTCAACTGCGGCTTGTGTACTGCATCATTACTGTGTCTGTTCCCCTTTCAGGCTTGAACTGATCATGTAAAAATGGCCCATTTTTCCCAGAGTATGCCCAAGGATCCCTATACATTATCATACAAAAATGTTTTTCTCTAAATAGGCTTCCTGCTATGTTTAATCCCATTTGAATAATTGAATGAACAGGTAGAGAGCAATGTTAAGTTGGCCAATCACTGTCTTCATTAACTGATGCATAAAACATCATGCAATGAATGTATAGGCTACTAATCGAATTACTAGCGATTACAACATCAAGGATACTAAACTTCACTTATGATTTTAGTGATAGTCATAACAGCCATACGCTCGCCAACAACTCAGAAGAATAGCCTAGGCCAGAAACAAGCTACAGGGTCCTTCACCTACCGCGAGTGAAGGCACTGCCTCTACTTTGTGTTAGACCATATCTTGGTTAATTAAGCCAACTTAATTTGAATTGAATTACTTCAAAAAAAACAAAAAAACATTAAAAATAATAAATAAATCGTTGATATATATATAAATAAATTATTTATTAAAAAATTAATTAAAAAAACAATAAATAAATTTGTTTTGTGATTTAACTGGAATTAATAGACAGTCTCCGCAACTTCATTAAGCGATAGATTGAAGACTGTGCACGAGCCACAAGAGAAAGTTCCTTCACTGATAACATCACAATGAACATTCAGCATGATGTCAAAAACAACAGATTCCAGCGCCAGATCTTAACAAGAAACGAACGTCAGCTGGATATGTTCCATCTGCAGGTATGTCCGTGCCGCGAGATGTTTCAAAAAAGTGATGGGGACAATATTGACCCTGGTAAAAAGTGGCAGGGACATGCCCCACCCGTAAATTACGCCTATATTTTTAGGAAATGCACATTAAAATAAGGTAAGGAACGATCCTAACTTCGCACGTAAACTCTTCTATTAATCTAGTGCTGGGTATGTGAATACATGTAATCAGGATTACATAATCAGATTCCAAAAATTAAGTACTTGTAATTAGATTATATTTCATTTTAAATTAAATCCATTGTAATCAGACTACAGCTACTTTTATTGATTACATTATTTCATGCTGTTATTCAAAAATGATTGATTCTCCCTAATTTTTCATTTCCGTCGTTTAATTTTTTTCTTTCTAAAATAGCCTACCGCTTATATACAGTCAGAAAGTCTTTCAGATTTGTGCACAAAGACCAGTCACTAGTCAGGTGGCTTTACAAAAAATATTTAATTTTTAAGAAGTGTTTTCTCAACATTTCAACGGTGCATCAATTACTGATCTACATTAATTTTGATTTGAATTATGACTCAGTGGGTTATTACCATTATTACTGTCTTTCAAGCACATTCAAATGCACACATTTATGTTATTTCTTATTTACATGTAACGCAGAGATTCACAAAGTTTTTGTCAGTCGAACCTCTTTCACCATTATTTACTAAAAGTACCCCCTGAGATTTTAAGGTTTTAAGGTAAGTTAATAATTAAATAACACATTTGCATGTTCAGATTGTTTAATGGTCACATGACATGCAGGTAAACAAATAAAATATTTCACCTTTTTTGGTAAGTCTTTTGTTTTGATTGTTGTTATTTTAAAATCGTTTATTTTAATTGGACTTTTTTAGGGTTTAATTAATAATTAGCTTTTCATTAAACTCACGAACCCCCTGCAGTTCCTTCAAGAACCCCAGTTTGGCAAACCTTGACCTAATGCAATATTTAATGCACTTCATGTTGTTAATAACAACGAATAGAATGTATATTTTCTCTTTCTATTTTTATATCAATATGGTACAATATGAGGCTATCCTATTTAAATCAATGTGATAAACGACTTAGGTCAAAAGTAATGTTTACTACAACTACAATTTCTGGGCATGTAATTTGGAATTAGTAGCAGACTACAATTTAGTATAATCCAAGCACCTAGCACTATAATACCAAATTAGAAATAATTAATAAAATGCTGAAACTATGATCAGTAAAGAGTCTTGAATACATGTCATTATAAATACATACATGTCTTCAAGTTACTTTTTTGGGAGTAATTTGTACCTGGCCATATCGCAAATTTTCTGGGGTGTTTGTTTACTGACCAAGATTACAAAGCTATTTTCTCCTCTTGAAAATGCGGACTGATTGTCTGGCTCCACTTCTGTTTCAGTCATTTACAGTACAGACTTTATTGCCCTAACGCGTCATAAAATTGTATGGCTTTTCTTTTACATACAATTAGTTGCTTCCTGTTTAGTTAAACAGATACAGACAGGGGATGTTTATTGAACAAACAAACGCCATTAATACCCATGCAAATCCTTCCAGTTCGTCCCCCTCACTATGATGTATTTTATATTCCACCCCATTTTGTGCGACTTTTTATGTGCGTTGCCCATGTAAGTGTATAACAAGAGAGTAAAATTGTTCCATTAGCAAATGTCAATTAACAATTAACCACTTGGAGGTCCTTCATTTGTCATATAGATAAAACAAAACATAATCAGAAACATATAGAATAGGTTTAGGCTATGTATCCCTGCTTTAAAACTGTAAATATGTGCTTTACTGAAATTTCTTATGTTCATCAGGCTCTAACCCTAAGTGACTCTTGTGAAATATGTGACGCAATAATTGTATAGTAGGACAAGCTAACCAATAACCAATATTCCTTTCAGAATTAACAGCTAGCAATTGTCCAGCCTCTAGCAGTCATTGTGTGGCTCCAAATGCTTAACAACTGTTTAATTGGCTTTGGCAAATGGCCCCCAAACGGTTCAGTAAGTTAATAATATTGTTTCTTTAAGTTGTAATGAAATAGATATCAGTCCCTTTACAATCCAAGTGACCCTAATTAATATCGTAATGTAATGCAATGTGTGAGAAATGATTAGCAACATTTTTTACAAGTGTTCACTTAAGACATAACTGACAGTTTTTCGATGATACTCACCAAGACGCGTATTTTGACATAATTTTGTATGTATTTGTCCATTAACTCAATTTGGTGTTATATGAAGCTGTGAGACGCGGCTCCATGCGTGCGCAATGTGCGCACACAACACAGCGCGCAGGTGCTGAATTAAGCTCTTTAGCATATTTTTGTGATTGCATGTTAAAACTGGCAAGGTGTATTTGTTCGTTCAAGCACAAGAAGACGCGAAATGATCAGGGCTGCATTTCCCAAAAGCTTCATAAGCCTAAGTAGTCCCTAAAAACGATTGTACGACTGATCTTAAAGTGCCCCTATTATGCCATTTCCAATATTGCCTTTCATGCAGTGTGTAATGTAGCTGTATGTGAATGTAAACGATCTGCAAAGTTGTAAAGCTGAAAGTGCACCATAAATAAAGTTATTGTCTCCCAAAATAAATAATAGACTCTGAAAAGCTGAAACGAGTCGTTAGTAATTCGAATCCCACTTCCATGATGGCTACACTTCAGGGGTAACACATTTGCATAATGCGCTCCTATGTTCTACTTTGGCCGGCTGCGAACAACTTGACCCCGCCCACAAACACGTCATTCTACTGATTCTCTAATTGACTGCTTCTCTAATCTTTGGGAGATCAACGCGGGATGCTTGCTGTTGCAAGATGGATCAGTGTCCTGTTTATTTGGACCAGCTACTCCCCTGAATCACAACCTATAAGTATGATAAATAATAGATGTTTACATTTTCTAGAGCGTTCAAAATACAGAACTATTGAAATAGGCATATCGTTTCCGACACGCGCTGTATGCATAGACCAGTGATCCTCAAATCTGGCTCACGAGATCCACTTTCCTGCAGAGTTTAGCGCCAACCTTATAATCAAACAAACCTACCTGTGTTTTTCTAATGATCCTGAAGACATTGATTAGCAAACTCAGGTGTGTTTGATTAGGGTAGAGCTAAGAAAGGAGGGGTTTAGAGAGACTGAATCTTTGAACTGCTTCGAAATAATCGTTTGAGAATCGCTGGAAAATGAGGTGATATTAAATGCATATTTTGAGAAAACGAAAGCGTTTTTTTTGACCTTGCATGCATGTAATCCTATTGTAGGAGACTCCCAAAACAATATTAGGAACCGTACAAATGGCATAATAGGGGCACTTTAATATTACGGTCTGTTTCCCAAGTGCATAACTTAAGTAGCACTTGAAAATCATGGTAGATCTACGAGTGCTCTGGAGTAATCGTAAAGCCCTAAGTGCATCGTAAGAAGACAGATATGGTCACCTGCAGGACAATCTGCAGATTACACCTTTAACTTTATTCAAGTGCAATGTGATTACAATATAAAGTTTTGATTGTACTTTATTACTCGTTTTTTTATGAATTTATAAATGAAATATTTAAAAAGGGCAGAAAAAATAGAAATACACATCTAAATTAAATGACTGAACAAAAAATTAATAAAAGAAGTAATGTGGGGAATATGCTTCAAAGACTGGGGGGGGGAATCTGTCAATGACTTACTGACGTGCACGAAAGCCAATGTATTGGACCCGGAAATATCGTCTCTATATAGATATTATATACTATAATATATATTTTTACATAAAGTATATTATAGGCTATATTATTATGTAAAGTATAATATTATACGTATAAATATAATAGGCCTATAATATAATATAATATAAGGTTACACTTTATTTTGACAGTCCACTTTAGACATTCTACTAACTATAACTAACTTTGTAACTACGTCAACTATATGTCAACTAATTCTCATTAATTTGCAGCTACATGTCTACTAACT
>NW_015539979.1:50800-62834 GCF_001515605.1 Sinocyclocheilus anshuiensis
ATAAACTATACATGTGGCAAGCGGTGCAAACAACAATAGCAGGAGAAGAAGCCATTACTCACCGTGATTGATGAATGATTCTTACCACAGTTGTTTGATGAACTTGAGCGGAGCGAGAGAGAAAATAAACGGAACGAGAGAGAGAGAAAAAAAAAGGCACGAATGGAAACGCTAATGACAAGCTAACTGGTTAACGAATGCTAATGCGCTGCAGGTGCGCTGCACTCGCGGTTTTAGAATAAAAGTGAACAATCAAATTAATCAGATTAGGTTGAAAGATAATATCAGAAATATGGTGGGAATTAAGTTATATTTTATCACTTTAAACAACAGAGAGTGATAGTATAGATATAGATTCTACAGAAAAGCGAGGCTACACGGAGCTACAATCACAAACCAGCAGCATGGCAAACAGGAAGCAGGAATAACACTGTCCAGATTAATATAATATAATATAATAGTTATTATATATGAGTTGTCTGGAACGCAGCATTAGGTTAACATTTCAATAAACGAGCGTGTACTACAATTACGAGCCATTCTATAAGGTGACATTTCAGCACTTGACAAATGGATAGCAACTCCTAAGTAGCATTTAAAGGGTTAGTTCACCCAAAAATGAAAATTATCCCATAAATTACTCACCCTCAAGTCATCCTAGGTGTATATGACTTTCTTCTTTCAATCACTTTAATCTAGCTTGCACTCACTGTTGTAAACGGAAGCAGTTTCGGGCGGATGACCTATGAGCTCGGCGTTGCGTATGCTCCAACGTGGAAGCGCAGGGGAGAGATCAAAACAAAACAACGGTCAGGAATTAGAAGTACAAAACGAGGATTTGTAAAGAAGAATGTCGGAGGATTTCGATATAAGCCAAGAGGAGACTGGTTTTCCTTTGCTAAAGTAAGGAACCTTTGCTTCCTTTGCTCCTGTTAACAAACGTTGATTTTCACGAGACTCACCGGCGCATGCGCAACGCCGACCTCATACGTCATGCTCCCGGAGCTGCTTCCGTGTACAACTGTTGACAATTTGATTGACGCAGCTGGCAGAACAACGTGCTACTTTATTTCTCTCCAATACAGTAGGAAGTTAAATTAAGTTAAATATGGAGAATATTAACTGTGACAAGATGATTGACAGGCCAGTTTACAGTGGCAGGATGTGTGTAAGACTATGCGACAGAGCAGACCATTAAAGATGCAATTTTATGACGTGATTGTATGTCCCAAAGCTTGCCTACTCTTCTGCTAAAGTGTGTACTTTTTCTTAACCAAAAAAGTACATACTTTAAGGGTGTAGTATAAGTAGGCACATTAGACTGCAGCAACAGTTTGGAAGTTGTAATTTTTATGTGTGCTAAAAAAAGGGGGGAGCTGTGAGAGAGGAATTGAAAAAAAAAAGTTTGAGGTAAGCAGTTTTAAGTTTTAGCGCCATGTCGCATTGATCAACATGCCATTTTATATAGCATTTTTATTTGCTGGTCAGTAGACGTGGGTCGTAGCAGCAAACACACTGCGATGATCATGCTGAATTTCTGACACTGTCAGAAAATTATCGTAGGCTATCTTTGGTCGCAAGATCATGACAATGGCCATCTTTGAACCTCTCTCACTGTACGACATAGGACCATAAAAACTGTAATTTTGCCCCAGTATTCAAGTGCGGTTCATTCATGCATACTCATCTCCTCAGTGACTACTGGTGGAACTGCACTAAATTAGTTGGCAAAAACCAGCATCACTGGATCATATACGCTGGTATTTTGGCTCATTTCAGTTGGAGTGACTGTTGGACGTCCGAAAGTGAGTTTTGATTAAGTAACTTCTGTGCTGCTCGAGCCACAAACTGTTTCAGACGGTTCAGTCCGATTTGGTGACCTGCTTCAACTAATTCACCAAAAAAGACCCGGTTCAAAAGAATGATTTGTTCACGCCAATCCATCACGCTCTTTAAGGTCACGAGACCCTAGACTTTTGTTAGTACTTAGGATAGCAAAGTCCACTATAAAGGAGGTGTTGGTAATAGACTTCCTGATAATGTTCAGTCACGACTGAGCTTTGCCAAAACACACCTTGAAGATTCTGAGGCAGATGAGACTAAAATTTAATTATTTGGCCAACGCCAAACGATATGTCTGGCAGAAATCCAATACAGCTCCGAATCCAAATAACAGCATTCCTCCAGTAAAGCATGGAGGTGCTGATGTCCTGTTATGGGGTGTTTCTCTGCAGCAGGCACTGGAGGACTTGTCAGGATAAAAGGAAACATAATGTGGCAAAATACTGTCAAATTCTTGAGTAAAATCTGCTGCCCTCTGCCAGAAAGTTGTCAATGGGAAGAAGGTTTACCTTCCAACATGACAATGACCCAAAGCACACGGCAGAACTGAGCACACAGTGGTTGAAGGAGAAAAAGGTGAATGTTCTTGCATGGCCTTCAGAGCCCAGACTTAAACCCCACTGAAAATCTGAGGAAGGACATGAAGACTGCAGTCCACAAACACTCACCATCAGATTTAACTGAACTTGAGCAGTTCTGCCAAGAAGTGTGGACACATATTGCAAAGTCTAGATGTGCAAAGTTAGTAGAGACAAATCCCAACAGACTAAAGGCTGTAATTAAAGCAAAAGGTGCTTTTTTCAAGAGGTACGTTTTTATTTTATTTTATTTATTTTTTTCCTGACATGTTGGTGTTATATCTTTCACTTGGATGTTATCAGTTGCACTGAGTAAATACAGCTGGATAAAACAAAAACATCTTCATTCAGGGTGCAAAGCAACAAACTATGGTTATTTTAAAGGTGGGGTGATTCTTTTCTATACCCACTGTACAATGCATGTTTTTCAGCTTTTTGCTAGAATAATTTTTCAACCATTTTTTTCTGTCATTATTCAAATAAATCAATAAATAAAAATCCTTCACTGTGCATTCCTTTCTTATTCATCCTCATCTCTCTCCAGTGGATCTCTACACCTCTTCATTTGTCACTCTTGTTCCCTCTCTCTCTGATCTAATTCTGCTTTAATAACCCAAGCCCTCATTTTTCATGGTACTGATGGCTCTGGCAAGCATCAGCCATTAAACAGGGACTAATGCTCATGCTCAGTGTCTCCACTTACTAGTTGCCAAGGGGTCATCTTACGGTATATATCTGTGTAGCAGACACAATCGATACATAACAATACAGCACTGAAGATGAATATTACTAGTGTTGGCTAAGGCAAGCATCAATGTTAGCATTGCTCATACTTTTAAATGTTTCACCTAACACCTAAACCCCATTGTCACAAAACTCAAGAGGCAGAGAAAGAAGATGAACTGAAATGTGGGATTTATTGAATGGCAGGAATGCAGGTAGAGAACACTGCAGATCTCATTCTCTGTGAGGGGAGAGAGGAAGAGAAGAATGAATGGAATGGGTGTTTTGCCTGCTGCTGGGGTCTCTACACTATAAAGTAAATTTCACTGGCAAGACTCATTGAGTTCATTCATAATACAACACAGAGAAAGACAATCATTATTAGGAAGACAATAGTAAGATGCAATTAAGCTCTCAGCCCTTTGTGAATTTGTGTGCATTTGACCCACTGGCAGAAAGAGCAGGGAATAGGAAAGAGTGTTTATTTACAAAGAGCAGGTGAAAAGAGTCGGGTATCAAACTATCAAACTCTCATGCTATCAGCTACAAAAGACAGAATCAGTCCTTTCAAATCAAAGAAAAAAACCTACTCCGCTCTGCACGCCTGAATCTCGGAGAATGTATTGTTAGATAAATTTGCTCGTTTGTTGTAAAATGTTTTATATGCTACTTTGAAAAAAAATAAAAACTCACTGTGGATAAGTTAGTGTGTTAGAATCAAAGGATAACATACAGTAATATCTACAGTCATTTTTTTCCTAGCTTCACAAATGAAATACAAAAAAAAATAAAAATAAAATAAAACAGAAAACAGCTCCATATATATAACCTTAACACATTTAAGGTTAAAAAAAAACATTTACCACATATTCATGTACCTTTACATACATCTTAACATACAAAAGTTCTGTACACACACGCACACACATAATATATATATACACACACACACTGACAAATATTACATTTTAAAAAAAAAATAATAATAAATAAATGTGTGATAAAGTACTCCAATAATGGTCATAACATCTGTTATTTTAAACATTACTCAAGTAACTGATAATGGCAATAGTAAGGTTCAAAAGCATTAATTAGTTAATTTTAAAATGCAGAGGTAGTAACTGTCATCGTCATCATCATCATCAACTGGCAAGCAAACTTAACACCCCCAGATGATCTAGTTTGTCTCTGACTATGTTTGCCCACCCTTTATTAGCCAGTGGGTTTCTAGGGGACGGATGCATGATACCCTCCACTCTCACCGTGATACCTGCTTCTGCAAGAGCTCGTCGAGCGCGCTGCTCAGCTAGCTTGCCCACTCCGATCACCATGGAGACCCCCAGTGCTGTGACCACCTGACAGAGAGCACTGTCACAGCAGGACAAAAGGGCATCACGCTTCGCGGCCGGGAGCTCAGTTGGAGTTAGGTTCTTGCCAGACTCACTCATGAAGATGAGAGGGCACAAGTTGTGCACAAAACAGTGGCGGAAGAAGTTGTGAGTTTCACCGCAGAGCTCTTGGAAAAAGCCCCAGAAACGGGCCCCGCTCACTTCACTCTGAGTGCAGTCGAGGCCTGTGATCCGTTGTTCCTCTGCTGGACGGCCGACTGCTCCAGTGATCTTCAACCAACTGCGAACTGCCTTCACCTCACCAAACGGTACCTTGATAACGAGGAAGTAAGAGATCTGGTTGATTTTTTTGCTCTTCTCCGTTATCCATCACTATTTTTAAACTGTAAGAAATTGTTATGAAATCTCATACGAACAGTGTAAGAATCTTTAACAAGTTACAACAGTGACAACTACAGAAACTGGTGATTTTTGGTAGAACTCACAAATGCGGATGCTGCTAATAATAAGTGCAGCCACTATTGCAGAGACTCTTGTGTGCTTTACCTGCTTTTGTATTTACAAGTGTGCTCTTTTATATGCTCGTATACAATTCACAATCAACATGCTAGGACTTTCTTCTCAGATGTTGCTGTAGACTGCAACTTACCAAAAACAGTAATCAGGAGTGGTTGTCTGTCTGCGATTTTAAACATTCTCAACTGGGCAAAATGTTGCAGCAAAAGAGATTCGGTTTAAGATTCAAGATTCAAGCCCAGATTACTTAATTTAATTAGCCATAATTTAAAAGAAATAAAGGTAGAGTTGTTTGCTTGCATTGTGACATTTCACAAAATTAGATGAACAAGCTCCTCTCAAAAATCTTAAAAGTGATAGCTTATCTAAAATGTAAAAATTCTGTCATCATTTAGGCATGTCGTTCCAAACATTTTCTGCGGAACACAAAATAATATATTTTGAATAACAGTGGGATTGAAATAACATTAAACCCCAGTAACTTTGAATGTATTGACAAAAAAAAACAAAGACAAGCTAGGAAAAATGTGAAAGTTTAGATAATTTGTTTTGGAAAAAAAAAGACAAAAAGGAAGATATTATTATTAGTAGTAGTAGTATTGTTGTTGTTGTGCAAGCAACATTTAATGCTATGAATTCATGAATTTAAGACCTTCTGCTCCAATTTAAGACATTTTTAAGGCCTTCAATTGTGGAAGGGCGAATTAAGACCCACAGAAACCCTGTTCTTTACTGAATGTAGTCACAAGTAACATCATTACAACAAATAATACTGTGAAATCATAAAAAAGAAAGAAAATCTTCTGACCCCTGTTTGTGCCATGCCAAAAGGCCCTGGGTTCATGCCTAGAAAGAGAACGCTCTGCACTTCCCGACAGTATTTCTCCACATAACATCGATGTGTGTCCCAGGCGTACTCAAGCAGGTTGGAATGCATCTGTACTACAATGCACCACAGTTATTACACTATTTCATAATATTAGTCAACTAAGAGAACGCTCTGCCCTTCCCGACAGTATTTCTCCACATAACATCGATGTGTGTCCCAGGCGTACTCAAGCAGGTTGGAATGCATCTGTACTACAATGCACCACAGTTATTACACTATTTCATAATATTAGTCAACTGCTGTAGACGAAAGACATTTGAACTGCAGGCTTCATTGCGTACTGAATGGAGTGTGGAGCACCAAATGTGTGTCCCAGGCGTACTCAAGCAGGTTGGAATGCATCTGTACTACAATGCACCACAGTTATTACACTATTTCGTAATATTAGTCAACTGCTGTAGACGAAAGACATTTGAACTGCAGGCTTCATTGCGTACTGAATGGAGTGTGGAGCACCAATGCGAAATTATATATACAGTGGGTACGGAAAGTATTCAGACCCCCTTCAATTGTTAGTATTTCTTTTAGTTTATCTTTGCTTTCAATTTTGACTGTAATGTTTGTGTTTCGCTGTTATATTATGTGCACTCAATAACATAAGTCCAGTAAGATGCTCTATCTGACATAAATTCGCATTTACCTTATTCCCTGTAATCATGTGATTGTTCACATTTCCCTGCATCTTATATAAATGCCTCCACTTTCTTCCCCCATATATTAATTGCAGATTTATTAATACGCTCCTTGGCTTAGGAGGTCAATAAATCAATGTTAAAAGCCAAAACGATTCTCAACAGCAGCCACAAATCACTGCAAGCAGATCGAGAGGAAGGTTACTCACTCACTAACTCGAGGCTTGCAGCATAGCAGTGGAATTGAGCTACATGAGCTTCTCATGCAACATGGAAATCTCCAAGAATAAGACTGACTTTCATTTTTGCATTTTAGCAAATTATTTTCTATTGTGTTCCACAGCGGAAGGAAAGTCAGACAGGTTTGCTATTATACAAGAATGAGTAAATGACACTCACTTTTGGGTAAACTATCCCTTTATGTAGGACTCAAATTATAGCATGCAGACTTCAGTTGTAAGTGTGTGTGCTCTTCATAATGATTAATGTACCTTTAATGTGCTCTGCACAAACGTTTATACCTTTAATAACACTATAATACCTTTAATCACATTAACAAACATTATATAATGCTTGACAGAATATTAGTTAAAATACATTAAAATATTTTCTGTCATGAATATTTATTTTATTCTTAATAGTTTTAGTAATAGTTTATAGTTATGTTTTGTTCATCAGATGATGGCTGTTTTCTCATAAGTTTTCTCGTAAATTTCTCGTATCAGTAATTGCTAATGTGTGTTTTTAATTTGTCTGAGTGATAGAGGAAGACAATGAGAGAGGAAAAGGGGGAGGGGCGAAGAGCAAAACTGAATGACTTTTGGGAGTGTTACATTCAACACAACTTCCAGGTGTCTGTTCTCACTGCCTCTGTTGCCATGGCAGCACCAGCCGAGGTAGAGAGAACACACACACACACAGTCACACTTCTCTGTGCTTGACCTCCATCTGAACCTGCCTGAGGTCGGAGGGTGACAGCTTTGAGCACTCTCATGAGTAATGAGAGATGGAGAAAATGAGAGACGGAAGAAAAAAGAGAAAGAACAAGAGAAAAAGTGTGATGGGTGAAATGAGAATTAGCATGCAGATGGGACAGAAGAACAACACACTGTAAAAAAAATGTCGTAAAATTTACGGTAAAAAAAACGGCAGCTGTGGTTGCCAGAATTTTACCGTAAAAAATACTGTAGCAATGTTTTAGGTTTTACGGCTTTAACTTAAATTTACAGTTAAATACCATAATTTCATTAACTGATATAATGTTAATATACCAACCTATTGAAGTACTGAAATCTGTTTTGTACCTTTGTAATACACTGACAACCACCAAATGCAGGTGGTGATGAGAAAGCCATATGATGAACCAAAGCCCATCACAACCAGCTTTTAAATACTAACATATATAGAAGGTGCACAGTGTCATTCACACAAACACCAAACACCATCATGGTAACACACATAAAACTGAAATAATGCAATACACATTCATTTAACAACATTAGGTGTAACACACAACCCTAATATACAAAACTGATAAGAAAAAACTAAGAAACATAGTTATTTCAACAAAAAAATCATCAAATTTGAAATGTATCGCAGGGAATTCTGGGAATGTCGATTTACGGTTATTCACTATACGGTCTTCTTCACTTCCAAAAACGGAATACTACCGTAAAATTAATTTCCAATACATGTAATGTCCAATACAGTTTTTCACCGTATATAGTAGGGGAATTTACCGTTAACCATTTAACAGGTTTTTACTGTAGCATTTTTACAGTCTTTTACCGTTAAATTCACAGTCATTTTTACAGTGCAGATGTGGAGGGGTGGAGCTCAACATCAGATTAACTGTAATCCTGTTATGCTGTGTGATGCGTTTCTGTCTGCTGTAGCTGTATCAAGGCTTTCTCTATACATTTCTTTTTCCCATTTTGCATTTCAGTCATACATTTCTTATTTGTGAAACTGTGTGCAAATCTCCGCATGTTGATGTTATGTATCATAAATACACTATGAATAGGTCTTTTTGACTAGTGTATTTCACTTTTGTCCAGTGCAATTATGTGAGCCTAAAAATGTGAAAGAAAGTGAGAGAGCTCTAGGGTGGACCACACCTGGCGTAGACACGGATTCAAAAGATTAAATAAATAAATTATCATAATATGAAAACAAATACCACTTTGCAGTATCAAGCAGAATAAAGGACTGCTTTTGTAAAGCTAAAATAACTGGAAGCGGAGGAGACCGGAAGTCTTGCACACTCAAGTCACAAATGTTTGCGCCCTGTCCTGTTAAAAAAAAAAGGCGGAAAAGGTCACAGTGATGATATTACAACTGTTTTTGTTTGCCGTAATGACTCATTTTCAAAAAAAATTTCCCACATGTGTATTTCAAATATCTAAAACTCTGTCAGCACTCATACATGTAATGACTTTAAAAATGTTAATATACACCTAGTGTATAAAGACTGAAAATGCTTTGTCTTTGGCTGTATTTTATTAAGAAGGCTATAAAGCTATTGCTGCATGCTTGCAGTGCAGCCAAATGACTATGTAAAAAAATACACTTAAGTTGTAAACCGTGCTTTTGGCTGAACGATGCTATAATAATTCATCTTTGGCCCTATTACGAAACAAACCCGACTACAGTTTAGTGATTATAAAACAAAATGATAATGTAATTCATGCTTATCTGATGATCTTTGTGTGTAAAGTTGTACTGTTGGAAGACAGACACTACAGGTATACAACTGCAGTACACAGAAGATGCACAAGACGCTTACTAGAGCATCAGTTCTGAAACCCACTGTGTAACAGAATAGTTTAATGTGTTTAGAGGACATACATTCTTATTAGTGCTTATGTTTACAATACGTTTCCAGTTGTTTAAAAGCATCTGTCATGTGTTCCTCTGAAATCAAGTCCCATGTTGCCACTTCATAACGTCTGTTATTGAGTTGAATTGCCTCTCAATCTGATTTGGCAAATAAGCAAACTTGCCTAATTATTTTAAATGTCACATTTTCAATGTAAATAAGCACACACAAATTCTGATTATTATACTATGTGCTAGAAGAAAAGCAAGGGAATTGTCAGGAATCAATAGTCTGTTGCCTAATCTGCCTAATCTAGATCCGTTACGACTGTGGACGTAAAGACACAAGTATTCACACTTTAGTGTTCCGTAAAAGTTTTTTTTTTTCATTTTTAATTTAATTGTTTTTGTCAGTTTTATATTGTTTGCTCCATTGTCTTGACTAAATTTACATTTACATAAGGCAAAAACAAGTAATCAAGCCCTTAATGGAATTTGCAGCCGCCACTAAATAATTCACACATGCCAATAAATCTGTCCAAAAATTGCTTAACCCTCAAATGTCCCTCATTTCCTGTTTACAAAACTGGTCTTTGGGGTCAGTATGACCCCAAAATTGATTGAGTAATTGTAAAAAATATATACATTTTTAATCATACAAATAATATAGCATTTTTTTGTTTACTTCTCATCTATACATTAAAGCTGTGTTTTGGGAGATATGAAGTACTTTTGTACCTATTTACCACAAAATTCCTCAACTACACCATTAGCTTGCATGTGAAATATCAAATTTTTATGAAAAAAATCACTTAAATGATGATCTAAATTTGATTTAAGTTGTTTCTGGATATTGATCTAGGTGTTAGGTGTAGAATTCTGCCATCTGCTGGTTAGAGAAAAACTTATAGAAATGACAGTTTTTGAAAGAATAGTGTAATGAACATATATATCCAGCAGAGGCCCATAGAGACCCATTCATTTTTCTGGAAGTGGCCAACTGCTTCTCCCACAACTTTTCTGAGATATATTTTGTAAATATATATTGAAACATTATAAAATACATTTAAAAAAACAGTATTTTTCTCAAAGGTTAGAATTAGTTTTTGTTGTTTGAGGTATTTTGAAGTGCCCGCTTTTGCAACAATGCCACATAAATTTGCAGAAATGCCACACAAGTTGTGACTAAAACTTGATCGCAGGCACATATTTTTTTCAATCTAAAAAGTAAAAATCAAAACAATTTTATTTTACTGAAATGTAAATTAAAACACCATTTGTGTGTGTGTGCACGTGTGCATGTGAGTGAGCATGTCTTTTCTACATTGCCTTTGTTCTCTAGTACCAGGCCTTAATTTCTGTGTGGAAATTTTCAGAATTATGCTGGATTTATTTTTTTTTTTTTTTACAAATGAAAAATATTTTTAGAGATTTTTTCGCATTTCCCATTCATTTTCAATTGGGGTCATATTGACCCCAAAGACCAGATTTGTAAAAAAATAAAAAAATAATAAAAAATGTACATACCTTCAGAACAACCGAATCAAGCCCATTTTTTAAAATGTCAATACAGATAGAAAATGTTGAAAAGTCACAAAATCGTATTCCACTGAGATGAAGGGAACTATTTTTTTTAACTAAGTAAAAGTTGATTGGGGTCATATTGACCCCAAGGACCAATTGAGGTTAAGAGACAGCAGCCACAATCAGTGCGTCAGCCTGAGGAATAGACAAAATGGTCAAATGTGAGGAATAGTCTAATGTTCAGCCGTGATTTGTTATGCAAGACATTATTCATGGCTATTGTTGTTGTTTTTCCACATGAAAGTAGCCATATAAACATAAAAACATGTAAATATTTAATGTTCTTATTTTATTTTTAATTTACAGAATTATGTAATATCCTTCCAAAATTCTATGATATTGTCCAAAATGACTGCTATTATTTATTTATTTATTTGTAAGCAGTGTTAGTGCTGTATGACCAAAGCTCTTTTTTTTTTTTATTATTATTATTAAAACAAAATGATTATGTTTATGCATGGATTTTGGGATGATCAAATGTCAAATAATATCAGCAATTGTAAGATTACGCATAATTTATATTTGTGGAACACAGAAAAGATTAATTCAAAAGAAAAAAAAAGGGAAGTTCAAAATCCATCAAGACTATTTTAACCTAATAAAGTTGTCATATACTGAAAGGTTGAATAACAGACATTAATCTGTTAATGATTTGTTTCTGTTCTTTGTATTCTCTTCTTCAAAAGGAGAGTTTTATGCAAATAAGACAGATTCATTAGCCAATAGTTTAATTTGATTATGAAAGCTAAAAGTAAGGTTAAAAAAAAACTACAGGTGCAACATGAACTTTATGAACAGAAATCACAGAAAAAAACAACAACAACAACATGAGGTTCATAAAGATGAAGTAGAAGAACAAGTAGCTCAATAGCGTCACCTTTTGGTTGATAGAAAACTTTCTTTTAATAATTAGGTTAAATGTGAAGCCAAACTGACTTCACTCATTAAAGGTGCTGCTAAAAAGAACATTATTTTGTATATTTGGTGTAATGAAGTGTTTATGCGGTTTAAGGTTCAAAAAACAAAATTTTCACATACTGTACATTATTGTTTCTCCTCTATGCCCCGCCTTTCTGAAACGCGTCTATTTTTACAAAGCTCATC
>NW_015539979.1:63222-63725 GCF_001515605.1 Sinocyclocheilus anshuiensis
TTGAGACTTTAATCTTTGCAACTTTACAGATCTTCTTTATGCACCAAGAGCGTGTAACACTCCAAAGAGAAAGGAACAATTGAAATCGCATCATATGACCCCTTTAAAAACAAAGACAAAAACGAGAAGAGTCATCTCATTTATAATAACTAATTCAGTTGCATTACACTGACATAAGGCCAATGGATATGACTAATTATAATGCAATTAATATTAAATTAGAAATATATATAATGATGATGCATTACATTTACAACAAGATTTACATTGGTATTTTTTTTTAAATACCCATTTAATAATATTAAAAAACACACACAGTGGATTACAGTAACTTCAAACAATTAGGATTAATTAGAAACCCAGCAAAGGTCATAGTTATTCCTATCGTACACAGCATAATCAAATATTGTACAACATATGATACATGTGCATCGGTAGATAGGGAAGTTTGTATAACTCTTTTTCTAGCTCAGCCATACTGTAACACTGGAAAATAATATTCA
>NW_015539979.1:64748-67051 GCF_001515605.1 Sinocyclocheilus anshuiensis
ACACTCCAAAGAGAAAGGAACAATTGAAATCGCATCATATGACCCCTTTAAAAACAAAGACAAAAACGAGAAGAGTCATCTCATTTATAATAACTAATTCAGTTGCATTACACTGACATAAGGCCAATGGATATGACTAATTATAATGCAATTAATATTAAATTAGAAATATATATAATGATGATGCATTACATTTACAACAAGATTTACATTGGTATTTTTTTTAAATACCCATTTAATAATATTAAAAAACACACACAGTGGATTACAGTAACTTCAAACAATTAGGATTAATTAGAAACCCAGCAAAGGTCATAGTTATTCCTATTGTACAAAGCATAATCAAATATTTTACAACATATGATACATGTGCAGCAGTAGTTATGGAAGTTTGTATAACTCTTGTTCTAGTCATAGTGTAATGCTGGAAAAAATCTGCACATGTTGAATGAAGGTTTACCTGCTGGGTTATTTCTGTCTGCAGCTGGAGAAAACTGGCTACAACATGAATTTATAGATAAAATGGGGGTAGTCGATGTTCTGTTTTACCTCTGTTACTGGCACTTTTGTTATTTTTTTAGTTTGCTTAATATATTGAGGATTTCAGGATAGATAATGTTACCTTAGATGGTTACAGAGAATAATTTAAACAGAATCATTTATAGTGCTGAATCATTTCTCTACTGAATAATTGAATGTAAAGCATGCCATCAGTTTAGTGCCACATCCTCTTTCTCTTTGGGTGTTTAGACTCATTCCAATGAAAAAATTACCAGTCTGCTACTAGTATGGTTACTACATATGGCTGTTGAGCAAATCGGGCATATCATGAAATGCTCGCTCACTGACAAACCTCTGATTGTCAGAATCAGATGGCCAGTTGTGGCCTAGCCAAATTTGGTATCAAATATAATGATTATTTTTGTAATTCTTTTGTTTTCCCTTATTCATTTTCAGCATTCATTACCATTCTCAGAATTTAAGATGTTTATTCTTTGTCATCTAGTTTTGTGTGTGTGTGTGTGTGTGTGTGTGTGTGTATGTATATATGTACAAAAAAGAGTGCAGTATATCAGAACATTTAGCCTACATTAATGTGGTGTCATAAATCTGTCACAGAACTTTCAAAGCTCTTGTTTTTAAATATACAGATTTTTAGATTATTTGCATATGTGCATCAAAATTGATAATTGTGTCTGCACTGCATTCTTCACACACACACACACACACACACACACACACACACATTAAGAGCTGGACTTCACAATAATATGCATACTGTACTCTAAACATCACATACACACAGGCATTCACAAAGGTGTCAATATCTGACATTAATGGAGGACTAAGGAGAAAGTTTGTACTTTAATCCATCAAATTCACTTCAGCACATAACCAGCTGACTGAACGGGTCATAAATTAGCTTCCACAGTGACAGGAGGTTAATTCTGACCTGTACTATCTCTTACATTAACACTGGGGCCTGTAAATCATTATTCGTATCCTCAGAGTGCACTTTGAGGCAATGACAACACATCTTAAAAAGGCACATGGACTTCAAAGCACAGTCGGGCCATGAATGGTGATGCTAAAGTGAATTTGATAGTATGTGTTCTGTAGTACACAGAAAATGGGCCACTGCAAACAATGGCTTATAAATTTGATTTCTGCCTATAGTGAACAATAAAATTGGTGATAAAAAAATCCTAAGCAACAAGGACCAAATATCACATAAAGCATATATAAGCAACCAAATAGTAATGCCTTGTAATAAACACCATACCATTTGCACAGATGTTCTTAAAGATGCATATCATGAAAATCTGACTTTTCCAGGTTTTAAGTGCTATAAACAGTCCCCGGTGCATCTACCAACCAAGGAAACGTGAAAAAGATTAATCCAGTAACTTTGTTTCTTTACACCCACGGTGCCGTCATTTTGATTTTGCAAGTGACAACGGTGTACCAGTTCTAAAGCTAATGTTCTGTCTTTGGCTGCACAGACGAGCACAGAACACTGTTTAGAGTCCAAGCCTCAGAGGAGACAACAGAGCAGTGCATTTATTGATTTATTTACTGTATATTGCTGCTGCCACACAGATCTAAAATAAACATGCAATTTATTTCCCAGCTGTTTACCTTCACAGACATAACCCACTGTTTTTGTAACTCGTGTGTGTTTTTAACGTAAACTTGTGTGTGAATGAGAACTTAGTTTGGTACTCACATGCTTTGACAGCCGCTTTCTGTGCGCGTGCTTCGGATGTGTGCTCTCAGAAAACCGTATATCAGAAGTTTAAACT
>NW_015539979.1:67061-84635 GCF_001515605.1 Sinocyclocheilus anshuiensis
CAAGTGACAACGGTGTACCAGTTCTAATGCTAATGTTCTGTCTTTGGCTGCACAGACGAGCACAGACGTCCCAGCCTCAGAGGAGACAACAGAGCAGTGCATTTTTTTTTTTATTTACTGTATATTGCTGCTGCCACACAGATCTAAAATAAACATGCAATTTATTTCCCAGCTGTTTACCTTATAATATGTCTCCTTTAAAGGGGTCATATTCTGGGGACACCAGAGACTTATGTTACATATTGTAAAAAGGGGCATAATATGTCTCCTTTAAAGGGGTCATATTCTGGGGACACCAGAGACTTATGTTACATATTGTAAAAAGGGGCATAATATGTCTCCTTTAAAGGGGTCATATTCTGGGGACACCAGAGACTTATGTTACATATTGTAAAAAGGGGCATAATATGTCTCCTTTAAAGGGGTCATATTCTGGGGACACCAGAGACTTATGTTACATATTGTAAAAAGGGGCATAATATGTCTCCTTTAAAGGGGTCATATTCTGGGGACACCAGAGACTTATGTTACATATTGTAAAAAGGGGCATAATATGTCTCCTTTAAAGGGGTCATATTCTGGGGACACCAGAGACTTATGTTAAATATTGTAAAAAGGGGCATAATATGTCTCCTTTGAAGGGCTCCTTTTCCTTTCTCTTTGGAGTGTTACAAGCTCTTGGTGCATAAAGAAGATCTGTAAAGTTGCAAAGACTAAAGTTTTTAGCAGCATCATATGACCCCTTTAAGGAAATGTAAAATTCTACATTTATTATTGATTCATTTTGCACACTATTGATCAAAGTGACATACAAGTAAATAAAATAAGGTCGAAGAATTCCCAGATCAAGTGCAATTTTTACAATCCTCATGCAGAATACTAAAGGAAATGAAAGGTAAAGAGAAAATAAATAAATAAAAACAGAGACAAACATTTTTTTTTTCTTTTGTCTGTCTGTTTTTTGGTCTGATTTTATTTGACCAAATCTCACTGTTCACATTTTAAACTACATTTGAGATTTCTGCTGTGGTAACATTGTAAATGAGCCCTGTAGCAATCTTTTGCAACATTCTCAGTCAACAAACTTAACCATAGAAAAGTTGGCACAGGTAACAGATGTTACTTTATTGCTCGTATGAGTTACAACAGTGGCCTGCAGGAAGAGGAGCTTCTGCTCTAATACGCTGCTGCCTGTATTTTCTGATTGATTCCTGAGCAGTGCTGAGTGTACATGGCTCGGGGTGATGATGGGCCGTTTGGAGAGGTGTGTCAAATGACAAACATCACAGATGTGTGACTGCATACTGATTTCTGTCAGCCTCAGGTTGTGGGTGTTACTACCACAGCCAGGTACACACACACCACACACACACACACACAGCACTCAGGTACCTGTTCACATTTTAAACTACATTTGAGATTTCTGCTGTGGTAACATTGTAAATGAGCCCTGTAGCAATCTTTTGCAACATTCTCAGTCAACAAACTTAACCATAGAAAAGTTGGCACAGGTAACAGATGTTACTTTATTGCTCGTATGAGTTACAACAGTGGCCTGCAGGAAGAGGAGCTTCTGCTCTAATACGCTGCTGCCTGTATTTTCTGATTGATTCCTGAGCAGTGCTGAGTGTACATGGCTCGGGGTGATGATGGGCCGTTTGGAGAGGTGTGTCAAATGACAAACATCACAGATGTGTGACTGCATACTGATTTCTGTCAGCCTCAGGTTGTGGGTGTTACTACCACAGCCAGGTACACACACACCACACACACACACACAAACAAATTTACAGTGATTACTGTGAACTTATTATTTAGCCAGCTGGCCTTTTGGGAAAGTTATTGTGTGAGTTGTAGTTCAGGGTTTCTGACCTGATCTTGACGTTAAACAGGCTCTTTCATGACTTTAGTCCTACGACAAAACTGTAAATAAAATAGGCTACTACATAAAAAGCAATATAGGCCTATACTCTATCATATCAAATATGGGATTTCTGTGGAACTAAAAAAAAAAACATTATTGTACATTTGTAATACTGTAAATGAAAACCTAGATTCGCAAAATGTTAAGCGTGTTACGTAAAACGTAACAGTGCTTATCGCTTGCATTTGGATGTCTTGATATATTTTCTATTTTCCATTAGCTTTTTATCAAACTCTGGTGCCACCGCATGGAAGCATTGCTGAATGATTTTAGTATTTTGGGAGCCACTGTTGCTTCCAGTAAAATTGCTCATATGTTTAGAAGTGTTAAGAAAATGTGACTAGCTCAGTGTTGCTTTCTGGAAACAGCAAGTGCCAGTAAAGAAAAAAAAGTGGCTTGGAAAAGATTAAAGCACATCAGTAAAATCTCTCGTAGCCACCACCAGTCACTAATCTCAAATCTATGAAGTTTTGCAGGGTATTTTGGTCCCCAGCAACACCTTGTCACTAAATCGAGTCTAAAATGAGGTATGTTCCTGTCTCTCACCATGTCCTGCTGATTCTGTCCACTTCAAACAGAAAACAGATGGACCGACAGATGGACACATGCAAAAAAATCCATTCCCCTCATTAAGCTGGACGCAACGCATCCATTCTCTTGGTTTAGAGAATTGACAGTAATAATCAAGGTAATAAAAACAGTTTTTTTTTTTAAGTTTCTCTTTTAAATAATACATTTTTAAAAATATAGATTATTTAAAATTCATCCCTTGCAGGCTGACATATGGTATTCACCAGGATTCTGTCCATACATTAACACCACAACATTTCTAGAGACTTCTTTACATAGACTTTACATAGAAGACACTTTTATTAGACAATAATGTCTACATGTAATGCAGCACAGATTTCCACATCGACTCATTTACAGTCCTAAAAAAAAAAGGAAAATGCTGTATTAAAGCATATTAAGGTACATTATTTTCAATCACATACTAGACATTTAAAGAATATACAGAGGTCAAAAAACAACCTTCCATAGATTACAGAATCACAGATCAGCCTTTGCTTAGAACTATGGACATTTCCAAATAATTCGATTTAAGTTATGGATATCAAGCAAAGATGTTTTGGCAAAAATAAAACACGGTTATATCAAAACTAAATAACAAACTACTAAATAACTACAAATTTGAGAAGAGCCTACAGCCATGTAATAACATATACTGCAACAAGCTTGTGTTGAATTGTTATTTGATGTGGTTTAGCAACACCATCATGTTTATATTCCCAGATGAGGAATCAGGTCTTGTTTCAGCCTCCTGTAAGAGGAGGGTCATACAGAAACACAAACCATATGGAAAAACCGAGAGGAATGAACAACAGCATTCATTCATAACTACATGGGTTAAAGTTAGGCTGAGGGGAAAGTTCAGCTAGCTATTACCCAGTTATGGCAATTACTTCAATGCTAGATTTTGCCTAATTTCTCACTCAACAGGGGAGAAGGGATAGAAACGGCTTCATCAAAAGTCGAGGCTTCTCATCAGACCAGGCATTCTTGGTTTAAAGAGAAGGGTAATAAATTAGACTCTTATTCTCTGCTTACTTTCAAATACACTCCTCCTCCTGGTATAGAGAATATGATACCACATTTAGTTTAACTTATATTATCTCCATGATCTAAAAAACAGGTGTTCTGCAGATTTCACAAAGGTAAATTTAAGACTTTTTAAAGACCTTTTTAAGACCAAGATGTTTGTCTAGAAAGCACAGAATGAGATGCATTACATATACTTTTTATATTAGATTTACTCCATTACATTTTAAATAATCTTTGAAAATAAATAAATAGTACAAAAAGGTTTGAATGTTCTTCCTCAGTATGTTTGTATTGTGTATATTTGTACTGTGTAAATGATAAATGTCTAAAGGCTCTTAAATCAAGATACATTTACTTGAGAAACAAAACTATGTAAGATACGTCTTGTTTTCTGTAAAAATGATCACAACTAATGAAGTAAATTCACGATTAAGAACAAGAACAAAAATCTGCCAAAGGGAAAGGGAAAACAAGTTTTCATACCCCCTTTCACAGATATTTGTTTTTGTTTTAAGCATAACATTTTAACAATTTTAAATTGGCATCTCAAATAAATGTATCTTGATTTAATGAGTTTTAGATATTTGTATTGGAAAAATAATATACTGATATTCAGTACCGTCGCAAGGGCTGTGCCAAGTGTGCGACCGCACAGGGTCTCGCGCGATCCTGGCCTGCATTTTATGTTGTTTATGTCTAATTTTTATTAGTTTTTCCACCCATTTTGTCCTTTGAAAGACTAAAATAGCCATAGCTGATAGACAGCATAAGACTCTGTGTATAAGAATGAGTAAAGCTGTTTGTTGTTAGGATGACAAAAAGTTTGAAATCTAACAGTGCTCGTCAATGTCAAAATGATCGAGATGGCCAATCAAATCAAAGAAGGCGGGTCTTACAGTCACTGTCACAACCATAGACTGTACAAAAACATGGATGTAGTATCCGTGACGTAACCCGTAGGTTTCCGAAGAGTGTTTTTGAAGCCTAAAGTAGGCGGAGCCGGCCGTCGCCATCTTGGCAGCGCGTCACTCCCGGATAATCGAAAATGGGTAAAGAGGCGGGAGCTGGTTGCTAAAACCACACCCACCTAGCTCGACGGTGGTGACAGCAGCAGCAATCCACCTGTCACTCAAGTGGCCACGCCCTTAATTATGCAGAACTTTAAGGCTTAATATAATTTAAACGGATGAGTTATAAAAAAAATTCACCCCCCACAGTTGTCATGAAGGGCAAAATTAGCAATATAGACCAAAACCACTTTTTTTACCAGCCTGTAAACATTTTTTCTGCTGTAAAGTTGGGCATTTTAACATGGGGAGTCTATGGGACGAACTCCCTTTTGGAGCCAGCCTCTAGCAGCCAGCCGATGAATTGCAGTTTTAGTTACTTCCGTGTTGGTTTCACGAGAGAGAGCGGGAGGTTGCCGCTTGGTCACAACGCAACGAGAGTTCGTGGAAAGATGTAAGTAGTACTGTATTAGAAAAATGTTTTACGATTGAAATTTTCAGCGACCGACAGTAAAAGACTATCTAGTAATGCAAATGACTCAACTTTTTATGAAATTTCGCCATTTTGAATTGAACATATGCGATCATGATTCATGTAAATCATAAATGAACAAGAGACGTTTGCGTTTTCGACTGTTAGACATACGAATAAGAGTGAATGTGCACATTTTAAAATAAAATATTATTTTTAAATAGTGTGAATTGACTACTACTTCATATGAAGAGTTCAGATGCAAAAGCCTCTAAAAGTGCCGATTGAAATTTTCTTCTAAAATTTGCATTTTTATCAGGCTCCTATAGGTTCAGTAATTTCACTTTAATAGCAATGAAGTTTCTTTTCTTTCCCATTAAAGTAAAATAACTGAACATAGTAAATGACTTAACTCAACAAAATGGTAAAATACATACATAAAGATCATGGTCACAGATGAGAACAAAACAGCGTTGGATGAAGTGGATTAGAGCCCTGTACGGGCCTCAAATATAAGTCCTAGCCCATAGTTTTTTTTATAAAGTTAATTTAGAAAAACGTTTGGAGCATTTTTTGTTCGTTAAATGCAAGTTTTTTTTTTGAAGTAACGACCAGCGGCAGACAATGAATTGATCATAGCCTATATGTTTGATCAATTTAGCCTTTTCAAATCGTCACGACTTGCCTAAAATAAAATCTATATATATAGTACCACAGTACAATGACTCCGTAAACTACCGTTAAACAAACATATCTGCCGTGTATTCACAAGTCCGCGTGCTTATATGTGTGTATTATGGCGTGGGGAGTGTGCAGCAGGGCTCTGGTGTGGATTATAACTGCGATCATATGCTGGAGTCACTGCAGCCTGATGGTGAGTTACTGATCCATTACACTAGCTACTCCTGACCATTATAACGCAGGTTAACACAATTATACTAGAGTCAAAGGAGCCTGATGATGAGTCTGAACACTGCCGATCGATTACCGTCCTCCTGATCTCTGATCACTTTGACCTGTGGCGTCTTTTTATTATTAGTCTAGTTTGGGTGCCATTGAATATGTGTAAGGATGAACTGTGTTGACCTGCTATCTGATCTGATCTGAGTGTATGAACAATGAAGACTTTTCAGATATGCACAAAGAGCAAAATATGGCCTACAGAAACAAGCTGTGCTGTTATATATGATGCTGAACTGATCCATGTATGTGGATGATCAATAGTGTCAAGAGTTATCTTAAAGTTATGTCTCGATTGCCCTGTTAGAAATGGGTTTGACCTATCCTATGTTGTACTATGCTGTCCTATCCTAAGTTTTGCCATACTTTTCTGTACTCTGCTGTAGTATTTCATTTTTTAGCAATTAACCAGAGAATCTTTGTCTAAAGCAGGGGTCAACAAACTCGGTCCTGGAGGGCCGGTGTCCTACAGAGTTTAGCTCCAACTCTAATCAAACACCTGAACAAGCTAATCAAGGTCTTACTAGACAGTACCGTCGCAAGGGCTGTGCCAAGTGTGCGACTGCACAGGGCCTCGCACCTCTAGAGGACCTCGCTCCTGGCCTGCATTTTATGTCATTTGTCTAATTTTTATTACTGTTTTCCCACCCATTTTGTCCTTTGAAAGACTAAAATAGTCATAGCTGATAGACAGCATAAGACTCTGTGTATAAGAATGAGTAAAGCTGTTTGTTGTTAGGATGACAAAAAGTTTGTGGTCCAACAGTGCTCGTCAATGTCAAAATGATCGAGATGGCCAATCAAATCAAAGAAGGCGGGTCTTACAGTCACTGTCACAACCATAGACTGTACAAAAACATGGATGTAGTATCCGTGACGTAACCCGTAGGTTTCCGAAGAGTGTTTTTGAAGCCTAAAGTAGGCGGAGCCGGCCGTCGCCATCTTGGCAGCGCGTCACTCCCGGATAATCGAAAATGGGTAAAGAGGCGGGAGCTGGTTGCTAAAACCACACCCACCTAGCTCGACGGTGGTGACAGCAGCAGCAATCCACCTGTCACTCAAGTGGCCACGCCCTTAATTATGCAGAACTTTAAGGCTTAATATAATTTAAACGGATGAGTTATAAAAAAAATTCACCCCCCACAGTTGTCATGAAGGGCAAAATTAGCAATATAGACCAAAACCACTTTTTTTACCAGCCTGTAAACATTTTTTCTGCTGTAAAGTTGGGCATTTTAACATGGGGAGTCTATGGGACGAACTCCCTTTTGGAGCCAGCCTCTAGCAGCCAGCCGATGAATTGCAGTTTTAGTTACTTCCGTGTTGGTTTCACGAGAGAGAGCGGGAGGTTGCCGCTTGGTCACAACGCAACGAGAGTTCGTGGAAAGATGTAAGTAGTACTGTATTAGAAAAATGTTTTACGATTGAAATTTTCAGCGACCGACAGTAAAAGACTATCTAGTAATGCAAATGACTCAACTTTTTATGAAATTTCGCCATTTTGAATTGAACATATGCGATCATGATTCATGTAAATCATAAATGAACAAGAGACGTTTGCGTTTTCGACTGTTAGACATACGAATAAGAGTGAATGTGCACATTTTAAAATAAAATATTATTTTTAAATAGTGTGAATTGACTACTACTTCATATGAAGAGTTCAGATGCAAAAGCCTCTAAAAGTGCCGATTGAAATTTTCTTCTAAAATTTGCATTTTTATCAGGCTCCTATAGGTTCAGTAATTTCACTTTAATAGCAATGAAGTTTCTTTTCTTTCCCATTAAAGTAAAATAACTGAACATAGTAAATGACTTAACTCAACAAAATGGTAAAATACATACATAAAGATCATGGTCACAGATGAGAACAAAACAGCGTTGGATGAAGTGGATTAGAGCCCTGTACGGGCCTCAAATATAAGTCCTAGCCCATAGTTTTTTTTATAAAGTTAATTTAGAAAAACGTTTGGAGCATTTTTTGTTCGTTAAATGCAAGTTTTTTTTTTGAAGTAACGACCAGCGGCAGACAATGAATTCATCATAGCCTATATGTTTGATCAATTTAGCCTTTTCAAATCGTCACTACTTGCCTAAAATAAAATCTATATATAAAACAGTTCAAGCATATCACAATGTTAGTTTAAATGTTTAACCTAGATAAATGTGCGGTTAAGACGCATTTCCAATCGTTTGTGCGGAGAGTGGAAGCTAAAGCACGCTTGACATGGAGGCGCCAGTGCGATCACTTGCATTTTTTTCTAACAGTGGAAACAATATAGTCATTTTTGCTTATAAAGGTAAGAGTAATACAGCATTCTAAACTGTAAAGGGTCCAGTTTTATTTGTGTGCACTCACAATATCAACAAAACGTTGTGCTTTTATAAAATAAAGAAAACAAACGCTTTCTGCCGTCTCGGTCTTGAACAGGAGCGCTTCACAATGATGAACCTAAACTCAGCGAATTGCCTCACAGACATGATAAAAATATATAGAAAGCTTTAAATTACTACTTTAAAAAATAATTTGAAGGATTTGCTGCAACACAATTTTGTCTGATATGTGAATTATTTATTAGCCTATTTTTTTTTTATCCATGCAGCAAATGCTTTAAAAATTACTTTATTGCACTCCAGATGCTTTTAAAGTACTTTTCACTATACATTTTAAGGGGTAGCTTGAATGTAAAACATTGTCATAAATTCGTTGTATTCCCATTTGTAAAATAGCCAACAAATTAATTGTTGTAGGCTAACCCCATCTCATGAAAGTGCGTATAGCATTGGCGTAATATTTCTATGCAGAAATTGACTTTGGCATGCAAAATACTGATAAATTCATAATTAATGGCATGGCTGGTTCACTCGACAGAAATATGGGACACACAGGCCTATGATAACTGCTGAAATGTTTGCGGGGCAAATCTCAGGTCAGTCTGAGCGCTCATGGTAGGCACAGTGCGTACAGCCATACACCTGCAGGCGCCAATGATGCAGATCTTACAATTCTTATGAGCGTGTGCATGACCGTGATTCATGCTCATGTCAGTGAGCACGGCATCACAATCGATCAGATGCGTGTTAAAGTTGCGTTCGTTACTATAGCAAATTCTCAGTCACATATAAACAAATATGATCATTTTGATTAATATAGTCAATAATAATAATAATAATGCATTGACTTTATTCAAGGCTTTTACCATCCTGTTACCATCATAAATCCCATTTAATAAAATAATGCAAACCATCACTTTAACAATTCAGCATCATATTTCTATGGCCTGTTATACTGCTTTTAATCCAAGTTGATAGGAGAAATCATGAAATATAACTAGGTGTAAAATCACTGCATTGGTAAATAAAGCATTTCATCCCATACCTGGTTTTAAAAAATTTTATTAAAACACTGTAAAAATGTTTTTTTTTTCTTTTATGCTGTCCAGCAGCTATTGTTTGGTGTTTGACTCTGCGCTCTGATAATCTGTGGGGGAAACCAAGAGAAAAAGTTTGTGCAAAGTGTTTTAATAAGGTTAGCAATACAAAATGACTTCATTTAAAACAGACACTTTCGGTTCATTTAAAACATATCTTACCAATTCAAATATTCTGACCATCTGCCAGCGTGGATAAAATGACAAAATAATTAAATGTTAACATGTTTGTGCAGTTGTTGTTTTGGGGTAGGCATCGGTCTTTAGCTACCCTATAAGTAAAGACAATAATAATTGAAGAACCAACTTACAGTATTTTAAAATATAAATAAATCTAATGAAATGCACTCACCTTCGAGATCACCAGCTATTTGTACTGGCGGTTACTGTGTTGCAGGTATAAAATCCACCAGTTTATATCCCTAGAAAAAGAATGAATGGACTTAAAACCAAAATAATGAGAGAAACAGAGACATGAAGCCAAGCACAGAAAGTGTATAGTCATAAGTGTCTCATGCACCACTGACACAGAAGACTACTTTTACAACATAAAATTAGATACCGAACCTTACTTAAAACACAGTTGAAAACTTGCTCACTGTGATAGTTCGGCACTCATGTTTTCACCACAACCACGAAAACAACCAAGCAACTAAATCTTTAAACTGTTACCTAATTTTGATGAGCACAAATAATTCACATGAAAGAAAACTAAAATTCTCCTCTTACCTACCAGTCTGGTATGTTAAATACCTTACTTTGGTAGCTGTTTCTCGCTAGTCTTACAACAGCAATCATCTGTTCTCAATAAGACTGCTGGCGATTCCAATAAGCTAGCCTCTCAGCTGGCTCATCCCAATGGCTAGCCTCTCTTCGATGGACCGCTTCTCAACAGTCTCTTCTCTTTGGCTAGCCTTTAAGCTGGCTCCTCCCGACGGCTAGAATCTTTGCTGGCACTTCATCAGATAGTCTGACCGCTTACGTGCAAGATTGCCTTCAGGCGGCAATTCAGAGTTGCTAAAAATCCTCTCATGGATTTCATTCCCCAGTGGAACTCCAACAAAAAACATCATTTGTCCAAAATATGAACTATGTGCTACCCATATGTTGCAAAATACACAAACACCAGGACGAGTGCTAGGCCCAATTGTAAATCGAAATGACCAAGCTAATTAAAGTTTTGCTGATGTTAAATTCGTAGATCTTGGATTTCTTTACAGGTTTTACACATTAACGTTACATTAATTATCCAGTAACCAAGGCTCATTAATGCTTTAACCAAAGGTCAAAGCGACTTTAGGGTAAGGCTTCAAATCTACATCGAGACAAAAACAATGTAGACAACAAAAACCAACAGCATCAGAACATGCTTGTGGGTCTGTCATCAGTCATTCATGCAACTGGGCGAGTACTCACAATTTACCAAATCAAAACACTGACGAATACAATTAAATAAAAAAACTGGAGCGGTTTATTTAATCTTGATTGGTGACTGTTCACATTAACAAAAAAAAAAAAAAGGAAAAAAAAAAACAAAACACAGACACCCTACTGGTTCAAGAGAAAAGCCAACACAACAATTAAACCCTGCATTAAATCTCGTTGGAATGCTTTGCACTTCACAGACATAAAAGGCAAAACTACAAACTAGTAAATGTCTTCCAGGACAAGAGTACTTTTTGAAAGTTTTTTTTTTTTTTTTTTAACCCCTTCAAACCCCCCTCTTTGTTAATCTGTTAGAATATGCATATACATCCTCCTTTTTTCATTAATCAAGGTCTGACATTATGTCGTGGGGATTTTTTCTATCTTGCTATTTTTTTTTAAATGCTTGATTTGTCTAATTATTTTCTTCAATAAATTCCTACTTGCCACCTATAAAAGAACCGTGATTGAGATGTGACACAAAAGCTGTGACATCTGTAAAATTTCATAAACTAAATATTTCAGTTAAAATAGTTCCTTAACTGCCGCGTTCTATAGACAAACTTCAGAACATTTCAATGTCCGAAAGAGCCTTAGTGGAATGGAAATGGTTTGAATTCAAATATAATTATTTAATACCATGTACAACACTGCAATGTTCACTCACCGCCATATGGGCCACC
This sequence comes from Sinocyclocheilus anshuiensis, assembly GCF_001515605.1. Taxonomy (NCBI): domain Eukaryota; kingdom Metazoa; phylum Chordata; class Actinopteri; order Cypriniformes; family Cyprinidae; genus Sinocyclocheilus; species Sinocyclocheilus anshuiensis. The sequence goes on from NW_015539979.1 coordinate 78,566, forward strand.
TCCGCTCCTTCCACCACCGCCGTAGTTTCCTCCCTTCATTGGGCCGTAGTTAGAGGAAGATTGATTGTTGTAGTTGCCGAAGTCGTTGTAGCCTCCGCCACCTCCAAAGTTGCCTGCAAAACTTCAGTGTTATTTGCTACAGAAGCAGCATGGTAGGAGAACCTTACTTGCATATCCTATGACTCGACACAAAGAGTTACAAAGCAAACCTAGAAGAACAAAAGTAAGAACATGGCAAAATGGTTCACAGGGTAACTGACCTCCACCAAAGTTGCCTCCACCACCACCATTGTTGTTGTAGTTATCATAGCCACCGCCGCTGCCACCGTAGCCTCCACCCTGGTTTCCATAGCCACCACCACCTCCGCCACCTCCTCCATAACCACGGTTGCCTCCATAATTAGGTCCACCTCCACCATAGCCGCCTGATAAAGAGATGGGAGATAAACATTATCATGGAAACACTGTTGAATGGTCAAATGTAATGTGAATCACATTCCTAAAGTCTTTATACATACCATTCCCTCCGTAGCCATTATATCCATCGCCTCCACCGTAACCACCTCTTCCTCCTCCATATCCACCTACAAAAGGGAAAGCATTTCAAAGTTAAAAACTCGTAAGGAACACTGTTGACCAGTAGTTCTCCAAAAGGTGGGTCAGTGTGTTATTGAATTTGAACCTAAATAATAATTTCCAATTATTCCATGAATAATGCATAGTACAAAGTGAAAAGTAGTAGGATTAATCTAACTACTTGGGTATGGATACAACTATTCACATTTGAGGATGTCCGCATAAGTCTGCATAATCTTTTACATTTTATGTTTAGTCGGGTAAGGACTTGGGGACAAAAAAGTTTGTGAATCTCTGCTACAGACCACTACAAACTATAAAACAAAAATGAGAACATAATATGCAAAATCGCACCTCCATATCCTCCACCTCTGCCAAAGTTTCCACCGCCGCCACCGCCACTACCACCACCTCCTCCTCGCCCGCCTATATGATGGGTTATATGAAAAGGTTATTTTTACACTTCAGATATTTTTAACAAAACATCAAAGAGCTATGCAACAAATCAAGACAGCTAAAATAAAAACGATTCTGTGATGCATTTTATTTCCACTGAGGTATATGCTATTGCATTTATTTTTCCAATGTGTAATAATTACCTCGTTGATTAATCGACACCCTGTTCATTTCCTCTCTGGAGAGAGCTTTCCTGACTTCACAGTTGTGTCCATTCACTGTGTGGTATTTCTGTACACAGGGGGCTGAAACTGCTATAGATAGTGGACACAAATGAGTGGCAGTCACTTACTGACAATCCTGTCAACAGAGTCATGGTCATCAAATGTTACGAAAGCGAAGCCCCTTCTCTTATCACTGTTCTTCTCAGTCATGATGTTCACCTCGTCAATTTTACCAAACTGGCCGAAATACTCGCGCAGATGCTCCTCATCCGTGTCTTCTTTGATTCCGCCCACAAACATCTTTTTAACAGTGGAGTGAGCGCCTGCTTTGCACGAGTCCTGAAATCAGCGTATGTAAGCAATTATTGCAATATACAAAAAATAAGTATAGTTATCCATTCACAAATATCACTAGATAAAAAGATGACATAACAACAATTTTAGTGGCAAATACCAGAACGTTATTTAATTTGATTTTATAAAAATGGGAACACTGATTGTAAGGTTTCTCAGAATGAACACCTACTTCTCTAGACACCGCCCTCTTGGGTTCAACAGCTCTTCCGTCCACTTTGTGCGGACGAGCGTCCATCGCTGCATCCACCTCATTCACCGAACTATAGGTCACAAACCCAAAACCCCTCGACCTCTTTGTGTTGGGGTCCCTCATCACCTGTGAGCAGAAAGGGGTAAAGAAAAGACATAAGCAGCTGGTTTCAGAGCCTGCTCTCGTTCATTAGCATGTGAATGCAGGCAGATGTACTCACCACACAGTCTGTAAGAGCTCCCCATTGCTCGAAATGGGCCCTTAGACTCTCATCTGTTGTCTCGAAACTGAGGCCCCCGATAAAGAGTTTTCGGAGCTGCTCAGGCTCACGGGGGGTCTGTTGCTGTGAGAATCAAAACCATTCAAATCAATACCCATATAAATGGCAACGTTACAAACAGCTCTAAATGTATGCTCCTATTCAAACAGACACAGCACATTTGGTTTCCCTGCACCCGTATGGCATAACACAAACCAAAGGAGCACTGAAAACAAGTTGCTTTAAAGCAAAGGACGCAAACTGAACTACACTGTTAATTCATAAATATCAAAACTGCCAATGCTATCGAGCTCTGCCGATATTGTGTCGATCAAATTGATCTGTGATGCAGGAGCGCATCTGCAATAGTGCGGCCTACAGCACCACCACAAATCAAATGTCTTTTTCGATGGAAAAATACATTTACGCAAAGAAACACTGATCTTAAGAAAGCACGGATGAATCAAAAAATGAAGTGTTGAAACAATTCAAAACAAAGGAATTGCGTTTTAGCTCGTGTGTCGATACGAGTCTCTGCAGAGAACAAAGAAAAAGACGAAGCCGCGAGGAAATGCGCGTTTTTACCAACAGCTAATTTCTCTAAATAAATTATCTCACTCTTTTACACTTGACTTCATAACAATCACAAAATACTTAACAGTTCAAATGCAATCTATATGCTACAACCATAATATCTTTGTGTTTTTACCTCTTTGGACATGGCGGTCTCCCAGTGACTGACAGCAGCCCTCGCACGGAATGCAACACTGTCAGTGCGCAGCCGCTAGCAGCTCGACGCGCTGCTGCTTCTTCTTCTGTTCGCATGGCGGGCTACAGACCGTCGTTCAAGGTGCATACTGCCACCTATTGGGTTGGAGTGTGTAAAATGCTTTATTGTTCTCTTACATTCTCCTTACAAGACCAGGAAAAAAAATGAACGAAAGGCCAGTAAAAAAATGAATGAAATTGTTTTCTCTTTGATGCCCTAACGACGTCCAGTTGATTCCTATTTCCTATTTCTAACATATCTTTAAATGCCCATTTCCTTACTTCTTCCCTAAATTTCCTAGTACATGCTCTACATTTCTTTTGCATTTATATATATACACATTATATATATTTCACATTATATACCCTGGAACAGAAGCTGCTCTGGAGCAGGTTATCTACAGAGAGCAAGTTACTATGGTTACTTACATACCCTGAAGGTAACCTCCGATTTTGGAACCGAAAGCTGAGGTTATCCGCTCGCTTATCCTCAAACATACCCGGGTATGTCACATAACCTGCTTTTTGGAATACCCCCCAGATGAGAATATATCTCTCCAGTCATTGTTTGATTGTGAATTGATGATTGATGATGTGAAGTTGAAAGTTGGATGGTGGAAAAGTTTCGTCAATTAAATGACTCCAAGACTAAAGTGTTAATTTTCTGGTCCTCCTGAATGTGCCAACATTCTCTCTAAAACCTTGGGTTCTGTAAATAACAGTGTAGGCACTCGTGCAAGAAATTTGGGAGACAGTTTTGACCCGGTACTCAAATTTGATAAACAAATAATCTCAGTTGTTACATCAGCATTTTTCATTTTAGGATGACTACCAAAATTAAATCTCTCCTACCATTTAGCAACTGTTATTCATGCATTCACTTCATCAAACTCGACTACTGTAACTTATTGTATTTAGGGGTCACTCAATCTTGTTTATCTCGCCTCCAGTTGGTCCAAAATGTCACTGTAAGGGAATTAAGCCTCAAACTTAGAATACAAAAACATTAGTACTTATAGTCTTACGGATGATCATTTGACATCATTTCTACAGGTTCTGATAAGTTAACAGTACATGATGTTTGTTTGTTTGTTTGTTTGCTTTTTTAACGCAAATGTGGTTAAGACAGTATCTTTGAGTTACTAAGTTCCATTCATAAGCAACTACAGTATCGTAAGGGTCATATAAGTGAGTCATAAATCTTGTGAGGGCAGCTATTGATTCTCCTGGAGACTGTTCCTTGGGTATGGTCACATGTCTATCATATTCTTAAACAAACGCTGCAAATATGGCAATATTTTTTCCCTTCAAGGTTGAGCTGCAGCACATCAATGGAACAGAATCATACATTCACACAGAGCACTTACAAACTTCCACACGCTACTCACTCTCATAGTTCAACATATAGCAACTAATAGTGCTATAAACTCTAAAAATAACCATAAACGTTAAGCATGTATAAGAGTTAGTGGAAATATGTAGTGCATTGGTCTTTACATGTCTCATACAGCTATCATTAGAACCACATAATAAAATGAATAAGAGCAAAGTTTAATCTACAACTCTCTTTCTATGAAATATAACATTTGATTATATAATGATTCAGCTGAATTATTACAAAACAAATACATATTCTCTGGAAGCTGAGCTTAATGAGTAAACACTGTTACTGCAGTATAGAAAATAATCACCCTCCTTTAAAATAATCACATTTTGTTGCTTTGCAGCCTGAAATGAAGACTGACACAGTTTTTGTTTTATCCAGCTCTATTTACTCAGTGCAACTTATAACACCCAAGTGAAAGATATGAGCTTCAGGAAGCTATGCTATATCATCATGAGGAGAAACTCTCCAATGCCTGTCTCACTGTAGATGATCTGGTTGCGCGGGTCACCGAACTCTTGGGCCGATTGCATCAGTTTGATTTCACCGAACAGTATACCATTCTGCCAGTGCCCGGACAAATATTCTCGAGCCATGCATCAATAACCTGCCAGTATATGCTGGCAAACCTAATAATTGTTGCTCTTTCATTGTACAGTGTGAGGTGGTGTTCTTACCTGCACAAATGGTCAAAAGTAGCTTACGTTATCTCACTAGTCGTTCGAGCTTGTGACTGGGGTGCTGCCATGTGGGATTTGCAGGGGCCGTGCTGTGAGGGTTTACGTGAGTTCAAGCTTGAGATGATCAAGGTCTTTGGTTAGTCAGTCTTCAGTAAGGAGACTTCTTGACAACTGGCAGTCCTTCATCAAGGTGGTGGATTACACCATTGGTTGCAGATGACGGGTGAAGGGAATCCAGCGGCACTGGCAGCTTGGCGTATTGAGGTCAAGGATGAGAGTTTCACAAATCACCTGCCCAGTGAGTATGGTCCCTTCAGGGAATCACAGTGAAGACCTAAACTTTTATTTATTTAACTCCCTCTGTATCCCTGTTGTTTTGGGTCACCCCTTGCTTTCCTCACATAACTCTCATAGTCACTGGACAACAACACTAGCCTGTCTTGGTGTCTTTCTTGTCATGCTACCTGTCTTGCATCTGCACTGTCTCCAGTCTCTCATCTAAATTTTTTGTTGTTTACGACACTACTATTTTGATCACACCGACAGTTTGATTTTGATCCTAAATGACAGTTTGTGGCAGAAGTGGATGCATCAGGGGTGGGTGACGGAGTGGTTCTTTCCCAAAAATACCCTTATGATAATAAGTTACATCAGTGGCTTTTGGGGAGTGGTAGCCGACCACCGAAATATGAAATATATTCAGTCTGCCAAATGGCTGAATTCCAGGTATGCTAGTTGGGCTTTGTTCTTTGAGCGTTCCTCCAGATACCATTTTGTCTCTCAGGGCATGTGATCGGGGCCGTCACCTGGCTCTAGCTGGAATCAAGGTGCCTGGGGAATGTCTGGCGGCTCTGCTATTCATGCCTGCTGTTGTCCACACTGCAGTTCTTTAGTGGGGTCACACCTCCAAGCTAATGTATTGTCCTGGTGTAAGGAGGTTGCTGGCAGCCATCCGTTAGTGCTTTTGGTGGCAGGCCATGGCATCTGTTGGTTCGTTAGGGTGTGCAACGTGTGCATTCAAAACAAGTCTTCTAATCAACCTCCTATTGGTCTGTTACACCCCCTTCTCTGGTCACCTATTGCCCTGGATCACTTATGGCGCTTTTCCACTGCGTGGTATAACTCGGCTCGGCACGGCTCAGTACGGTACGACACGACACGGCACGGCTCAGCTCGGTTTGCGTTTCCACTGCAGTTTAGTATCGCTTTAGAGTGGGCGGGATTATTCACATGTCA
>NW_015539979.1:84949-121592 GCF_001515605.1 Sinocyclocheilus anshuiensis
TGATCAGCAGAGTTTACACGTCACGTTTTGGTAACAGTACGGTTCACTTGGAACCTCAACCGAGGTGGTACTAAAAAAAGTACCAGCTACAAGGTACTGTACCCAGTGGAAAGCCCCCCAAAAGTGAACCGTACCTTGCCGTACCATGCAGTGGAAAAGCGTCATTATTTACTGGTCTCTCTCCATCCAGTGGCAATACTGTAATCCTCACTGTAGTGGATCACTTTTCTAGGGTGGACCACTTCATTTCCCCATCTAAACTCGGCTAGGGAGATGGCCCGGGTGGTCATTGACCATGTCTTCTGGATTCACGGTCTTCTGGAGGATGTGGTCTCTGACAGAGGCCCCAGTTTGTTTCCCACTTTTGGAGGGAATTCTCTAGTCTATTTGCCAGTCTGTCGTCAGGATTCCATCCACAGACCAACCGTCAGACCGTGTGTGCCAACCAGGTTCTTGAGTGGATGCTCTGATGTTTGGTCTCCCATAACCCTTCCACATGGAGTCAGCAGCTAACTTGGGTGGAATATGCTCATAACTCCTTGCTGGTGTTTTCAGCCGAGCTGTTCCCAGGCATGTGTTGTATCAATCCAAATTATATCAGTCCCCATTGTTGTTATCCCAGGGTACTTAAACTGCTGTCCCCTCAGTCCAGGTGTTTATCCAGTGCTGCCGTCATACATGGAGGAGGACCAGGGAGGTTCAGTATGAGAGGCACACCAAAAGAGCTGCTGACCGCGGTCAGACTGTGGCACCATTACATCTTTGGTCAGAGGGTGTAGCTCTCCACAAAAAGGGCCTGCCGCTACAGATTCCGGCTCATAAGCTGGTTCCCAGGTTCATCGAGTCATACTCCATTGTCAAGGTCAAAGTCCTCCCTCTTTTTCTGTTGCCAGCCTGTACTATGTCAGTGCCCATCACTGACAATGATCTTGATCTGCCCTGCCCTGCAGAACAGCAGCTTGTTCCTGACCTCCCCACCAGTTCAACTCTTCTCTCTGTTCGCCGCTCTGGATTTGGATGCTGCATGGACTGATTCCCGGTATTGATGTTTGCCTGTCTGTTTTGCTTACATCTGCTTGTTTTTGTATACCAGAAGAGTTTTATGTTTTATCAATGTGCAAAAACACAAAATCTGTGTATCTATTTGAGCAGATAATATATTTATTAAAGTGCTTACTTGGTTGTAGTTTCTACAAAACAATAGTTCACACAAATAACAGTTTCAAATGTTAGAAGGCCACACATATTTAATATAGAAGTAAATAAATATGAAACAGGGACCTAAGATAAATACTTCTGGACTTAACAGAATTTTGAGCTGTCATTTGAAATTGACCCATAACATCCCGACATGCAATTAATGTAAATCTAATGTTTTTTTGTTTAAAAACAAAACAAAACAAAACAAAACAAAAAACAGTAACTAACAGTAAGTGGAAGTGATTTCCTTTGGAAGTCAGTTGACCTTTTTGACATCAGTATGCTACTGTAACTTGTTCATCAGCCGGCCCTAACTATATTTAGCCAAGATGGACTTTGCTGTAAAAACCACATTATATTTAAAAAGATACACTTCAGTTGAATCACCTGATCATCCACTTGAGTCCTTGGTGCTTGGACCCCATAATTGTCGATTGCAAGATTTATTATTATTATTTGTAAAGCACAAATATTTTGAAATATTTGATAAAACCTAAATAAGTTAAATCCCTTAATTTTGATGTTTCCCTGATAAAAATAAACTGTAGGAAAAGAGGTACAATATTCCATTTTTGAGAAAAATACTTTCCCTTTTTCGGATTTTAATTTAATTTAATGCTATTTCTTCAAAAACAATCCTGAATTAAAAGTGAATACTCATATGAAAACCACACATTTTATTTAGTATTTTATTTATGCATAAAGGAAACACCTCTCTCGTCTCCTCACAAAAACAATAAATGTTACTGAAGTGTCTGAAGAATTAACAAAATGTGTTTATTTTGCTATCATGTTTTTTTTTTTTTTGGAAAACACCTTCAGCTGAAGATAAGGAATTCAGTGAAGTTGTTACATCAGTGTCTGCAACATCATGCAAGAAAAAAAAGTGATGCTTTGTTAACTACTGTCTGTCCAATACCTAAAATCATTTAAACCTTCTATTGCTTCTTTCTTTTTAATTCGGATATCCAAGTATGCAAACTGCAATAATGTTCCCAACACTTTGGAGAGATGTTTTGATTAGTAATTACAGGCCAATTATGTGTGTGTGTATACGCAATGTATATTCAACTGTATATACATGATCATTTCACACGTTTCTCTCCAGTGTTTTAAAATTATATTAGCATAAGAAGGTACTTAAAATACACAAAGCTTGTTGCTATAGAACTAAAAGTTTTAACCAATTCAGTTACAGTATATAAACATGTAACATTAAAAGAAAAATATTCAGTCATTACATAGAAATGCAGCAATCTTTCGTCAGTAAACAGCAGATATCCCTCTAAAGACATATTCTCTTTGTAGTTGCCAGATACTAACACCAGAAAGCATTCTGATGCAAGGAAATGCCCAATTAAATCCCTAATTGCCCATCAGCTCTTAAAAAATACAGACGACTCTCTCGTCAAACAGTAGATGATATGTTAACGATAGAATGAGAAGTTAATAAACTGACAAATACAATATAATTTGGTGCAACAATAACATCAGATCTCTGCCCTTGTCATCCGTTAGTGGCCCACATGTACTGAAGGCATTGCATATGCAGATTCACATTAGAGTAAACCTATGCATAAGACAACACTGCTATATCACTTTAAAACTTCCATCTCCGATATTACAATGGAGTCAAAACAACAAATCTATATCAATAGATATTTCAACACAGCTGTGCTTATACACAAGGCAATATAATGTTAAAAATGACTTTGGAAAGAAAACAAGAGGCAGACTATCTGTCCTCGTGTCAATGTTTCAGTCAAATAATATGTATATAATTAATATTGTGTAAAAAAAAAAAAGTACAAAACAAAATACACATGAACACATCCTAAAGCCACAAGATCTTATTATATGTTGCACATATAAATCTGTACATGAAATTGCGGGGCTTTCGGACATTTACCATGTAGATGCATTAACAGTGTAGTCAATACTTGAATGAATCTCACAAAAACATATCTCAGCCATATATCACTCCAAAATCAGAAAAAAAATTAGCATACAGAAAATGAAGCCTAATTTTAGGCACTGATATTTTATCTCATTTTACTCCAATTCTCATTACGTAATGCAACCATGCTGAATCCCATTGCCCAAATAAAGCCAGTACAACAAAATTAAATATATTATTTTAATGTATCTCCAAAAACACTTTTTTCATTATGGTAATAAGAATATCATTGGGATGTGCTAAAGGTTCATAAAAATAATAAAACTTAATGTCATTAAATAGACCTCATTTACTTGATGCTAAATTTCTGATTGTGAGGACCAATGACGCCCAAAACATGGCCTTGTGAGATTTGCCAGTCATTAAGTGAGTGAAGTCAGAGAAAGGGACACTTCCAGTGAGCACAACTCAACTGGTGCTGTCATTTCCCCCATGAACAAACCAGCTGTTACACATAGTAATATACACATCTTTCAAATTCTTACATAGTTACAATATCAGATCAAACATTTATCATTGAGAAAAAGCCTGTGAATGCCTAATGAATTAATATATGGAAACCCACTGTGCATATCCATACGGTTACATATGGGTACAGTGTTACAAACAGATCTCACGATGGTAGTAGGACATTACCCGAGTCCTCAGGACAGTAGGGTACTAACCCTTAGCACTTTACAGCAGGCCTATACATCACATGATGCCGATTTTAATCACACAATGCTGTTACATCTTACATGAAGAGTGTATCAATAGGTGTCAGTCGATAGATGATGGGTTGTACCTTTTGTATATATATATTTTTTAAATTTATTTTGGTTAGTAACATGAAATTCCCATGTTAGGTGTGTTTTTTGTTCCGCACCTCTTAAAAGTACCATACAACCCCTTCTAACCCCATAATATATTACCAAAAAGTATAAAACAACCCTCAATGATGTTTGTTTCTAAATAAAGAAACAAAAGAGGGGAATTTCCCCTCATCCTGTCTGTAGCGCATCTCTCTGTCAGCAGGTGGAGCCACAGTGTTCCTCTGGGTGTGCTGTCGTCTCAGGGCTCGTCTAAAGAGTATGGTGTCAGACAGCGAGTCGGCCCGGGGCGGGGTGTAGAGGACTCCACGTGGACGGAGGGGCTGCGGGAGGCTCCTGGGTGAAAGAGCATGGCTGGGCCTCGACTTTTGCCACACCGCGACCCTGACACAATCGCCGATGTCTCAACAGTCTGTCTGTCCGTGAGAAGTTCTTGAAGTGAAAAACAAAGAAGTTACTGAATGCATTTACACTTTTGACTTCACCTCAATGATGATTTTTCCTTGTGCTCATTTAATGAAAATCCCAAATTGCAAATGATAAATTTAATAATTTATAAGTGTATTCCATTTGTACATGGCTACAATGTTTGTTGGGTTGAAATGATGGTTCTTTCTAATTTAGAAGATAAATAATATATATAAATAATAAATAAATAATAATAATAATAAAATTCTTAAAGAGAGTTCACTCAAAATGATTTGAAAATGATTCACGTCGTTTTAAGTTTTGGTTACTTAGACTTTAAATGGAGAGGCAGAAACCACTCAGGTTTAATTAAAAATATCATACTTTTTGTTTCAAAGAATAACCAGTCTTATGGGTTTAGAACAACATGTGGGTGAGTAAATGGTGACAAGTGTTATGAGGGCAAACCAACTTAACTTGTTCAGACACCTACCTAGCAGTAGTGGCATCATTGACATTTAGCCTACGTATTTCAATATAATGCATTACTTCCCAAACTGGTAATAAAACAAATTCAAGACAGCTGCAAGGACCAAAGCCCTGTTCACACCACTTCGGGTCACCAGTCTCTGCAAACTTGGTCACTCATAGGCGTTACAATACATCCACTTCTAGCATTACTTTAGGCATGAGAGGACTCTTTTTATTTTATTTAGATTACAAAAGAGAAGACAAACAACTCTAAAGCCATTTTCCCTGATGAACAGCTGGCAGTATGTTTGCAGTGAGCAGACTTGATTTAATGTAAAATCTTATTATAACAACTACATATTCTGTCTAATAGGATAAACTTCTCCATCTTCCTAACATTTCACTACAGCATTTGACAGGACAGATGACGTGCGCTCCACTGACGTCATTCAATGCATAATTACATGAAGTTTAATATTTCTCAACTTTCTCAAATGAACACGCCCACATTGCGTCGCCGATGGTTTCGGTTGCTGGAGGTCGACAGCTCTCCTTGAAAATGATTGTCTCTTTGTTGCTGCAAGTTTCTTGCGGTGTGAACGGGGATAATGGATGATCATGGGAGTTGTCCCATACCTTACAACCGCTGTGTTATAAAACGTGTTCTTACCTGCTGGCAGCGCTCACACTGGTAAGGCTTTTCACCACTGTGAACACGCTTGTGTCTCTCCAGATGGTACCTCTGAATGAACCGCATGTCACACATGTCACAAGCAAACGGCTTCTCTCCTAACAGAGAAAAACAGTCTTTATTAAAGCACCCCACATCTTTATTCTCACAGCATGCCACAACATACAACATCGACAAAGAGACTGAAACACTGTTTCTGGACATGCAAGGATCGAGACTGATTGTCATATGGGGTCCCACATGAGAGAGTATATGCATGCTTAGAAATAAAGTATTTGACTCCATACAAACTCGAGTTTGTAGAGTTTAATATGGAAGAAAAAACCTGCTTGATTGTAAAGTGGCACACTGGGGTTTTGGTTTTAAAAATCAGAAACCTAGTTTGAGACTTGAGGTTATGTTCTACCTACTTGGAGACTGATCATTAAATCGGTAATAAGAAAGCGCTATTTTTTTTCTAATCGATTATGCTTTAATACTTAAATGAATGCAAGTAAACTTAATAAACACAAAAACACACCCTCAGAAACATGAGGCAGGAGCACCTACACAGATATTGTGAAACCTGATACTACACGCAAGCGTGAAGTGAGTCTTGCAAAACTCGTGCCCACGAGCAGTAAATTAAAGGGGCGAAAACATTTTTAAATGTCTTGACTTTGATACACATATTATATGATGCTAACAAATATTTCAAAAGTAACAGTTCTTATTCAAAAGTCATTTACTAAACATTTTGGCCATTAAAGGGTTAGTTCACCCAAAAATGAAAATTAGTCCATAAATTACTCACCCTCAAGTCATCCTAGGTGTACATGACTTTCTTCTTTCGGACGAATCCAGTCGGAGTTATATTAATTTATGGGCTAATTTTCATTTTTGGGTGAACTAACCCTTTAATTTGAATAAGTCAATTATCTCACTGTTTTTTTCCCCCTAAACACCTCAACCACAAAATATATCCAAACTTTAGTTTCAATCAAGGAGTACTGGGTACAAATCAGGGGTACAATGAGCAGACACATACCAGTATGAGTGAGGCTGTGTCTTTCCAAGTGGTAACGTTGGAAAAACCGCATGTCGCACATTGAGCAAGCATACGGCTTCACCCCTAAATGTAGAGTCAATTTTAGTGAGTGAATGTCTTTACACAACATTCAAAGCAACAAAATTTTAACGCTGTTTAAAAATGTAGAGCATGCTATTGATTGATTTTTTTTTTCTGCATGCTGACCTTAAATACTCATTACAACACTTGCCATATTATAAGATCAAAAATTGCTTGTCTAATGCAGTTTGTGTGTTTGGATGGTTTTAAATAGAAATAATTTCCCCAAACAACAAAGTGAAAGTAAAGTGGCTAAGGTAAAATGTTTTTCTTTTTTGTTTATTATTATTATTATTATTAATTTTTTAATTAGTAGATGAGGGATGAGTCAAAATTATTTTCAGTAGTAATACAATCATGCCACAAATGGTCACGATAGACCGGTTGTACTAATCCCTGACCATTCCTTTAAACTATGTGGCAGAACACAATCTCAAAAACATGAATGAATGAGTGAATTGCATCGGGGCACTTAAGGTAAATTCATGTCAATCTTGTCTCATAATGAATTTATTTGAACAGTACCTAAGGAGTGGGTTAAAGAAAGATTCATTTATAAGTGGAAATATCTATAAATTATCAGCAATTCAATAATAATAATAATAACAATAATGATAAATAAACAGTTTCTGGGGATGGTGGATATGGAGCAACATGACAGGCTGCTATAAGTGGCATGATGACTTTGATGACAGATATACTGTGTATCTATCAGGTACATAGTAGGACCTTTATGGAGCACTATCATTAAATAATGAAATGTTGCTGACTCTGATCTTAAACTGTGAAATAGAAACATTTAATAATGGCCATTTTATGCTTTCATGTGTCAACGAAGCAGAAAATGGTTGTTGCTCAAAACTGAATGAAGTCATTTAGCATGCAGAAAACGAACATTAACTACAAAAAGGCAGGGGTTTGAGATGACACATACCCGTATGAGTGAGGCTGTGTCTCTGCAGGTGGTAACGCTGAAAAAACCTCATGTCACACATCGAGCAAGCATACGGCTTCACCCCTGAATGCACAGAGCACCAACAGTTCATGTATGCGTTTCTATTAATATAGCAGTTTTGGGGGAAAAAAATCCTGCTCATACTAAATGCATCTGCAGTAACCAAAAAAAACAAAAACAAATAAAATGTGGACTATATTACAAAGCATCGTGAAATTAGATAAAGTTTTGTGTGTGCATTATAATCATTTTATATTTAACATGATATTTTGTGTGTGCCACAAAGATTTAGTTGTCAACCATGCCTGCTGATAATAATCCCCTCCTCTGTAATCAGATGAGCATAGATTCAGTAAAACAGATAATCCTGCTTTGGAAAAAAAGGAGGTGGCATTATCGTCAGCGTCTTATTTCCCCCCTATTTTATGCTTGCTGAATAGGAAAAATACAAACTCGAGTTTGTTGTAGTTTAAACAGATTGTGTCTCTCTCCATAACATACTGAGAGCTTTCGTAGGACTCGCAAAATTTCAAAATCCCTGGTAGCCTTTCAGACAGACATTCTTCAGATTTTGGTAGCCCAAAATGAATTTAACTAGCCCGAGAAAAAAAAAAAATCCACGGCTGAACTGCGGACAAATCAGCATGATCACAAACTTCAGTGACTGTATTTTTCCTTCAATTAACAAGTCAAGAGAGTAGGGGTGCAACGGATCACGGTTCGGATCATATTACAGATTTGGAGTCACAGAGTGAATCATTTTTAGGATTAACAAAAAAAATGGTTCTTTATTATTCAAACAACACTTATTTAAAGAACACTTTACTTATTTGATAACAGGAAAAAAAAAACTAGTAGCATAACTTAAATGACATTTTTAAAGGCAAGTGAACGACAGTGATAAAACAAGAAAAAAATAATTACAAGCATATACAAATAAAACAAAGTTACAAGTAAAAGAAGGTCTAACATTAGTTTTCAGGTACAGAAATGTAATAATTAAGTGTAAAGCCACACTGCACAGTGTTCACTGAATAAATTAAATATAGATCAATATTTGTTAAAGTTGTGTTTTGTTGTTTGATTGAAGGAATAGTTCACCCAAAAATGAAAATGAAAAAAATAAAAATCAATCACATATGTATCATTAAATTGGATACGTGCATTCGTTCTTAAAGGGACAGCAGGCTATAAATAGCTGCTGCTGTCTGTGTCATTAATGTTAAAGGATAGTTCACCCAAGAATGAAAATTTTGTCATCATTTACTCACCCTCATGTCTTTCCAAACATATCTTCTTTTATGTTCAACATAAGAATGAAATGCATACAGGTTTGGAAAGACGCGAGGGTGAGTAAATGACAAAATTTTCATTTTTGGGTGAACTATCCCTTTAAAATTAATGACACAGACAGCAGCAGCTATTTATAGCCTGCTGTCCCTTTAAGAACGAATGCACGTATCCAATATAATGATACATATGCGATTTCTTTCTCAACTGTTTATGTTCACTTAAGACATAACCTACTGTGTGAACGAGAATATTTGCCGAGACCGGTATTTTGAGATAATTGTGTGTGTATGTGTCCATTCAAGCTCAAGGATACGCAAAAGAGGAATCAATTCTGTGTTAGTGCGAGTACGCTGAAAAAAACAGTGTGCGAGTACAAAACTGAATTCTCTTTTGCCTCTTCATGTGCTTGAATGGTTTAAAATGCTGAAATGTTTAAATTAGCAACATGTACAAATGACCAACTATGATCCGTTTCACCATTACAAGCGAGTGAACAATGTGAATCAAGGAAGGAATTTCATATCGCTATTCAAGATGACAGGTGATACATTTTGGAAGCTGGACTTGAAGACACAGCCTCACGATGTCAGGCTAGTGATTTTGCGAGCCCTGCTTTGAGAGGCAATTCATAATAATACATATAGACAGAGATTTCACATACCCGTATGGGTGAGGCTGTGTCTCTGTAGATGGTAACGCTGGAAAAAACGCATGTCGCACATGGTGCAAGCATAAGGCTTCACCCCTAAATGCACAAAGTAGCAGTGTATTAGTCTTACTGCCACCTGTCAACTTAAACCAAGCACTCATGGAAACTGCTCAACTCACAGAACAATGTAAAAAAAAAGGAAGTTTTCACTACAGTCTCATTAGCCAAGTAAGATGAGTTATGCATAAAAATGCTAAGAGCAGTTCACAAACTGAGCATCTACTAGACATGAAATACGATGCAGTGCTGCCACCTTAGAAATATGGCAATAGTTTTGAACAGGTTAGGCTAAAAACTTTGGGTTAAAATGTAACTATGAGCTTATAGATTTAGGCATTTCGACCTTTTGGGAAGTGCTTTCTCTTTTTTAAATGTGCTAGTACTTAACTATAGAATAATTATTCTTTTCTCAGATTTAGACTGAAGATTATTAAGCTAATTTTTGGTCTGATTTTATGCATTGACTGTAAAATGGTTTATGAAAGTGGACAAAATTGTCATTATGGATGAACTAACATGTCAATATATGATACATCAATGAATCATTTACTTATAAAAAATAATATGGAAATGTGTCAAGGATAGCTGACAGTATGCACTTTAACCCAAGAGCACATTAAGACAGAAAGACACATACCAGTGTGAGTGAGGCTGTGTCTCTGCAGATGGTAACGGTGGAAAAAACGCATGTCACACATGGAACAAGCATACGGCTTCACCCCTGAATGACCAGAGCAAAATATTAACCATACGCATCATCTTAATAATACAACCTAACAAATTTTAATTGAGAATCAAAGATAGTAGCCTAATTTTACATTCTGACCCAGTTGTCATGTTAGTATGACTACATCATGGTTAGTTCCTAACAAGAGCTTCACGGTCAAATTATACAATAATTCTCCAACAAAGAGTTGATGTTGGAAATGCATATTTTCATAATTATTGCCAAATACAGAAATCTCTATCATCATTAACTGACTGTAGTTGTACTGTGATTATATTGCCTATAATAAACCTTTTTGTTCTCCACAAAGTCTTCCAAATAACAAGACAAAAAAATAAAAATAAAGATGATATATCCTGCTCATGAAACAATGAACCAACTACTATGAGTCAAACATGAACCACTTCGCTAATTTTTTTAAATTTTGTGAAACTCGAAATTAGTAATTCTTTCTTCAAGTGAATAACTATGACTGACACTCTATGGGTGTACTTAAGGGAAACTTCACTGCTCCTCTTCCGAAAACCTTTTTAATAAATCTGAACAAGATGAAACATTTAATAGTAAAAGCTCATAATTTCGAACATTATTTTATGTTCATTTATTTTACATGCTGAAGAAAACCAGCAGTGTGAGAGGGGTACAAAGAGACGACACATACCCGTATGGGTGATGGTGTGTCTCTGGAGATGGTAGCGTTGGAAAAACCTCATGTCACACATTGTGCAAGCAAATGGCTTCACCCCTAAATGCAGAGTACTAGTATTAGAATGGACTTGCGGATATCAGCTTCAATGTAGCAACTTCATGATCAAAGATAACAGAACAATCACAAGGGAAACAGTCACAAAAAACAAATAAAATAAAGTCAAATTTTTGATGAATAATCCTCTATTTAAAAAAATATATATATTATAATTGAACATGACAACTAAAGCCTCCATGCATATGGAGCCTGGAGGGGAAAAAATAATTATAATAATCAAATTAGAAAACAGTGTTAACAACAGTAGGCTCATTCTCAGGAAATGGTGCCATTTGTGCCCCATGAATGAAATACAAAAACTGCTGTAAAAAAACACGGATATTTTAAAAACTAATATATAATAGTCTAACAGACTTCCCTTTTAGATTTAATACAAAATTGTTACTACGCAAAACAATGATAATTGTTAGTAAACGGTAATGAAGTGTAGTTTTAAGGCTGCTGCATGGCACCAGTGTTATTGCTTCTTGTTAGTGCTGTTTATAATGCTGGGGCGCTCTAACCATTTACAATGATTGAAACTGCTTTAAAATATAGAATTCTATGTAGATTTCTAATGGGTCAGACGTGTATTGTGGTCTGTGCTGACTTACACATATGTGACCCTGGACCACAAAACCAGTCATAAATGTAAATGTGTCTGAAAGCTGAATAAATAAGCTTTCCATTGATGTATGGTTTGTTAGGATCGGAAAATATTTGGCCGAGATACAACTATTTGAAAATCTGGAATCTGAGGGTGCAAAAAAATCTAAAAATTGAGAAAATCGCCTTTAAAGTTGTCCAAATGAAGTTCTTAGCAATGCATACTACTAATCAAAAATTAAGTTTTCATATATTTACGGTAGGACATTTACAAAATATCTTCATGGAACGTGATCTTTACTTAATATCCTAATGATTTTTGGCATAAAAGAAAAAACAATAATTTTGACCCATACAATGTATTTTTGGCTATTGCTACAAATATCCCCCAGCGACTTAAGACTGGTTTTGTGCTCCAGGGTCACATATGATCCGCTTTGTGCTATCGTATCTTTGGAGTGGAGGCACAGAGTGGTGGTTTGTGTGACACTGACACAAAATCAGATTTCATCCTCCCCAATGGAAATCACACTGCCTGAACTGTTCACTATCCTCCTTTACAGTAAATAGTAAATGTGTAGTCAAGGGACTGATTTCTTCTGCAGCTTTAAGGCCCGGGTATACTTCTTTTTCTGCATTACGCTCCATCTCGCACACAGCTGTGTTCGTGCAGCTTTCAAAGTATACTCAACCGCGGGTGAGCATGGATGGATGACTTTAACATGCGCAATAGCACTAGTGGACTCTTTGTGTCTCAACATTCACCTTGTGCCTGCGCTGTTGCATACACACCATCTGCATGGACAAAAAAAATTGGGCTGTAATTTGTTTTGGAGGACACTAGCTATAGATAACCCTAAAGGCCCCAATAACCTTAACGTGAAATCAAAGACAAACTTGTATGATGTCATTTCGAACAAAGTCATGTCAGAACAAATTTTGTTTTAGGAATTTGAAACAGCTTTACTGGACATTTGCACTGGCTGGTAAAAGCCTTCAAACTACCATTAGTCCATGGTGATTTCACAATAGGTGAATAAAAGTTTATTTCTTCTGATCAGTCTGTCAAGGTCAAATGCGAGTAAAACATGAATGCACTGGAGAGCTGCTGCATAGCAGAAACTAAAGTTCTCCAGAAGTTATGACTGATAACCGATGTACTCTTAAACTAATGTTGCGGCTATCTCATAACCCCCTCACACAAGTGCTTGTCAATGCGGGGGTCTTTTGTTGCTATTATCCGCTATTATCTTTTAGTTTTTAGTTTCATTTTCTAATGTGAAACAAGGCACGGTTGTGGAACAACAGATTAGTGCAAAACAAAAGAACAGTGAAGTTTTTTTATTATATTTACAGAAATATTAACTATTTATGTGTGCTGTAGTGGTATCATTTCCTAGTTAAGAGCCATCTTTGAATTGAGTTGAATTGAGTTTCACATTATGAGCCATAACTGACCTTTAACCCCGTTTTGAATGTAAGAGTTCATCATTATTCAAAACATTACATAAGAGAAATTTAGTTATATTTTCTTGATTATAATTTGCGGTTTATGCTGCCTCTCATGCACACACCTCTTTTTAGTCAGGATTAGATTCCAATTTCGATCTGCTGGTTTAAGTGAAAGTGAAGTGATGTGTGGCCAAGTATGGAGACCCATTCTGGGAATTTGTGCTCTGCATTTAACCAATCCAAGTGCACACACAGAGTAGTGAACACACACACACACACACACACCGTGAACACACACCCGGAGCAGTGGGCAGCCATATTGATGCGGTGCCCGGGAAGCAGTTGGGGGCCTTGCTCAAGGGTCTCACCTCAGTCGTGGTATTGAGGGTGAAAGAGAGCACTGGTTATTCACTCCCCCCACCGACAATCCCTGCAGGACCTGAGACTCGAACCAGCAACCTTCAGGTTATAAGTCTGACTCTCTAACTATTAGGCCACGCCTGCCTTAACGTGTATTACATTTTCAAAAGAGGAAATCCTGAAGAAATATGCTCCAAAAAAAAAACAAAAAAAAACGATGTTCTCCATGTTTCCTATTATGTCAGACAATAAAGCACATGACATACTCAAGATTACGATTTTAAAAGTGCTATCTAAATTATTACTCCCACTTCCCAAATAAAAGCAGGATTACTTCAAGGTAGGGATGTTCATTTCGGTTATTTTTCCTAACCGACAACCGACGCTCGTTAACCGATTATTAACTGTTAATGCGACAAGATTATTTTAAATTCGAATTAAATTCAATTAGAAAGGATACGTGTCTGTGACCCGTTAAAAAATACTAACATTTGTTTCCCGGGGATTTATTTTACATGGGCAAAAAGCAGCAAACAATAGAACATGGGGATTCACATGGTCATATCATATCACATCACGCACCTGCAGCGCTTCTGCGAGTGGAGAAAAACATAATAAAGCTAGGCTATATATTTATAACGAATAAATAGGTCTATACGAGAAATATATTTTTACTTAAATAATAAATGAAGAAAACGAAAGAAAAACTATGCAACAAGTAGCCTAGTATGCAGAGTTTCGGTTCATTTTTGTGCTGCGCGAAAGGAAACCGACGGCAGAAAGCGGCATCCTATTTTTCTTTAGGCTTATTTTACAAAAGCACAAAGATTTGTTTTTATTGTGAATGTACACAAATAAAGGCAAACCTTTTACAATTCCGATTATGTTTATGACTAAAAGTAGTAGTTGCTTCCACAGTTAGAAGGAAAAAACTCAAGTGATTGCGCCTGCACCGCATGCGCGCACACATTTAAGCATTGCTACCTTGATAATGCAGCCTGTTCATTATCATAATAAAATACAGTCAGTCAAACATATGAAAAGAAAAAACACACTGCTCAGTTTAAATATGTAGTAAAAATCTGTGCCGTTAAGCGTTATCACAGACCGCCATGATGTTATGCAAACCAATTTGTTTTACGTGGATATTGGAATGCGAGTGAAGTAGGCTATTCAAATACATTGCGAATACGGAAACATTTGATTTTGTGTCAAATGAGAGATGCAACGTTGTTTTCAGTTTCGTTTTAGCCTAAATTAATTTGTTTTGGCTTGTCGTTTAGCTATAGCTTCTTATATTTTTAATTATTGTTCTTTTCTAAATACTGTTAATTGAATGGCTTTGTTGTGGAGTGAGGGGAACTAAAATAGCCTAGCTATGTTTACAGTGTTTATTATAATGTTTGTAAACATTTCACGTCGGCATTAGGCCTATTTCTGAATTAAATAATAAAATGCGACTCAGACGTGACTTATGTTTTTTCTTCCTCTAAAAAAAAACGAAAAAAATTGTATACGCGTAGCGTATTTCAACTATGTAGCAAACCTTTTTAAATATTTTGATAAAATACTAAAAAAAATAAATAAATAAATGACTTTTTAAACCGTTTAACTGATTGTATTAATCGGTCAAAATTTTTCACGGTCGGTTAACGGTTAACCGGTTAAAATGAACATCCCTACTTCAAGACACAAAAAAACTAAATTAAACTACCAGGCATCATTTTCAAATTAGTAGGTATATGAATTCGAATTTTACAGTGACAGGTTTAAAATAAATGTAGTGCTTCAGGGTTAGTAACAATACATATCTACTAGAACCTTGCAAGGCATACACTGATCAGCAACAACATTAAAATGACAGATGATGTGAAGACCATTGATTTAATATACTGTTTCAATGGTACTTGTCAAGGGGTGGGGTAAATTAGGTAGCAAATGAACAGTTAGTTCTTGAATTTCATGTGTTGCAAGCAGGAAAAATGGGCAAGCGAAACGATCTGAGTGACTCTGACAAGGCCAAATAGTGATGGCTAGACGACTGGCTCAGAGCATCTCCAAAACGCCAGGTACTGTGGGGTATTCCTGGTTTGCAGTGGTTAGGACCTACCAAAAATGGTGCAAGGAAGAACAACCACTGAACCAGAGTTAGGGTCATGGGCACCCAAGGCTCACTAATGTATGTGAAAGTGAAGTCTAGCCTGTCTGGTCCGATCACACAGAGCTACTGTCTCTCAAATTGCTGAAAAATTGAATGCTACTTATGATACAAAGGTGTCAGAACCAGTGTTCCCTCTAAGCTGCAGAATAAATAATATGTCGTGCACAGGACAGACGCAAAAATTAGTTGGGGAAAGGTTGAATTCTAGTAAATTTAAAATAACTGCATTGCTCGGGCAAACCTCTATAGAGTTGGTGTCGCTGTAGTTAGAACCGGTGAATGCGGTTTACAGGTTTCATAGAAAGAATGATGTGCGCTCTGAATCAGTCGCTGTAGAATCGAATACGAAATAACTCAACATGAGAGCTAACGCAAACGCAATGACATGTGAGAGTTGGTGTCGCTGTAGTTAGAACCGGTGAATGCGGTTTACAGGTTTCATAGAAAGAGAATGATGTGCGCTGAATCAGTCGCTGTAGAATCGAATACGAAATAACTCAACATGAGAGCTAACGCAAACGCAATGACATGTGAAATAAAACATCATCATGTTTTAAAGAAGAGTGTCTTGATTAAGTGGTGGAAATAGCATTACAGTCACACACAGGTGTAGTAGTGTGCAAACTCTACTACATGGGGATGTTTTAGATAACTGTAAAAGAATTCACATATTCACGTTTTTTGAAAATATTTATTTGAAAATATTTTTATATTCTATTATATTATAAGCCTAAATAATTGACCTCAAATAGGGAATTCAAGAGCAATAACGGTTTAATTTTTTCATATTTGCTATATTATATTACATTATATCATATTATATTATAAAGAATTGAACTATTCTGTGTGAGATATTTTTTTTAATAAAATTTCTTGGTAAGTAAAACTGCACTGTAAAACATGTTTTCTCAGGTAACCTAAAATGTGCATCATTCAGTTACATCAAGGGTCAAATTAAATATAAATAGCACATTAAAGTTAAAAGTTACACACTTTTTCGTGTGCGCGCTGTACAGGTCTGGTATACTTAGGTATTCTTTATATATAAAAAATATTTTTGCTCAGGTGGCCGAAATGCCCGCCCAATAGAGAACATTTTTGCTCAGCAAGAAAAAAAATTAGAGGGAACATTGGTCAGAACACTGCATCGGAGCTTCTGGGACTGTGTAGCTGCAGATCAGTCACCCTTTCAACCGCTGAAAGCACCTAAAATAACAGGTGAGCAACACAACTGGATCATAGAGCAATGGAAGAAGGTAGCCTGGTCTGATGAATCTCATTGTCTGGCCGGGTGGTGGATTCAGGTGGATGGTCGGGTGTCTATGCGTTGTTTACCTGGGAAAGAGATGGCAGATGGCGGAAGACGGATGTTCTGTCGGAAACCTTCGGTCCTGTCATTCATGTGGATGTTACTTTGACACATACCACCTACCTACCGCAGACTACATACAGCCCTTAATGGCTTTGCTGTTTGCTGATGGTAGTGGCCTCTATCAGTAGAATAATGCACCCTGCCACACGGCACAAAATTGTTCAGGAATGATTTGAGGAACATGATAAAGAGTTCAAGGTGTTGCCTTGGCCTCCAAATTCCCCAGATCTCAATCCTATTGAGCATCTATGGGATGTGCTGGATGAACAAACTCAATCCATGGAGGACTTGCAGGATCCATCCAATCCATCCTTGAAAATTGCAGGACTTAAGGGATCTGCTGCTAATGTCTTGGTGCCAGAGACCACAGGACACATTCAGAGGTCTTACGAAGTCAATGCCCACGCCACTTCAGCTGAAGTTTTCTTCCAGGGAAGTAATCAGAAGTTTGCAGGACTCTCTGAATGAGGGATTTCCCAATCCTGCAAGCACTTGCTTCACCGGGAGGAAATACCAAAGCACGCGCTCCACAGATCGAAGACGAGACAATACAAGATAATAGCGCACTCATCACCAACTGGACAGGGGTGGGAATTACACTTACAAGTTGCAATAGATATTTCCATCTTTGCTAAAAAAAAATGACGAATAATAATTGGTTAACGCGACCACTGCTGCTGACACTACCCATACCCCTTTACCCACACTTAGAAGTGCAGTGATTTCTGAGAAACCGTGTTGAAAATTAAAACAGCCAAACAAACAATTTAGTGAATATTTGCTAGTTGTCTTTTCTCTGATGGTGTTTGTACCAAACCATGTTTTTTTTTGTTTAGCATAGTGTGTTCATGAATTTGGGGGCGGAGCAATGAAGGGAGGGACGTGTTTCTTTTTGTTAGCAGTGTGTTTGTTTGGTTGTTTACTTTAGATATCAACAGTGTTTCTCAGAAATCACTTACTGCGCCTTTAAACCTAACCATATCACATTAACGTAAGCACATAGTAGTTGACAACTAATATAAAGTGTAATATAAGGTTTCCCTCAATGTCTATGATGGTTATGACCCTGCACTTTGGGGATAAGGTGGGAAAATATAATTTCTAGGATGCAACAACCTTCAACAGTAACCTCTTTGAACAAACAAACAAACAAACAACCAAAAGAGAATGTCTGTGCCGGGATATGGCACAGTTCCCTGAGAATGGGCCGGCCATGACACACCCCTGTGGCTGAGACCATGTCATTAGAGATGACAACGATGACAAAATTAAATAAATAAAATTGGTGCAACTCAGAGGACAATGAATAAATTATGTTTACCCCTTTGGTCACAAAAAAAGCAAAAATGCACATGGAGAACCATGGAAAGTGTGATTGCCGTATAATAAAGGCTGCAAACTAAAGTGTTTGATATGTTAAATGTGCATTGCCCCCTTGGACTCATACCCGTATGGGTTAGGCTGTGTCTCTGCAGGTGGTAACGCTGAAAAAACCTCATGTCACACATGGAACAAGCATACGGCTTCACTCCTAAACACAGAGTACTGGAATGTTAAGTTTTGATGAATAAAAACTTTCAGTATGTCCAACACCCCATTGCATTGTCTGTAACTATGCCCAAACTCGAGTTTGTTGCAGTCAAACCTATGTTTGAAAACTGTTTTGCTTACTATAAAACTTATAGTAAAACTTATAATAAAACTACTGTTTTATCATGAACTATAAAAAGCAATGTGTACAAGGTATTAAAGCATTGCTGCCAACTGTTTAATAATACTGAGCCAGAAACATTTGGAGGTCCCCCCATGTTCGCAATCCCCTGTTTATAATCGTGTTATTGTAGAAAGCAAGTTTCCAACAGGTTTTAAAAACCCATCTTCATTGCCAAGGCAACAGTCCAAAAAAATAATCAAATAAAAAAAATAAGCACAATATAGTGACAAACACTGACAAGTTGGCAACAGTGCTAAGCTGTGCATTGGTGTAGTCAAGTAGAACATACTGCTTTATTTAATCAGAAACCGTCTAAATGTTATTTGTGTATTTTACTTTCATTTTATTAAAAGCAGGCCAACAGCGCCCCCTACGGGATTAAAACTCCTTACCGAACGAGCGTTAGGACCCGGGGGAGGCTGCCGCGGCATGTGCTATTACCGTTTACTCTATCACACACGAACGCGTCATTCTGTACGTGCATTCTCAGTTTAAATGCAGCGATCCAAAGCAGTGAATTCAATCACCATTCAGGCAAAACTTTGCTTCAAAAATGAGTCACACTGCTAATGTGATCTAATCACTAGCACACCCTGTGCACATGTGAGTTAACCTATTCCTCTTATCGGCAAGACATATCGACATAATTTTTCATATCGGGCCGATGCCGATATGTACATTTAAAGCCATTATCGGCCGATTCGGATATCGGTCCGATAATATCGTGCATCCCTAACTTTTTTCTCATTACTTCAGTAATAATATGAATGTTTGTAAGACAGAAATGATACTGTTTGACAAGATTGATTGTGAAGCTGTTTCATACCTAAACATGATAACTGCTCTCTCTGTGTCAGCGGCAGCTCGAATGCAGATTTGAATGTTCTGATATGACTTTGTAAAAGGTGAATTTTAGACACAGGAGAATCAGTATCATTTTGAAATAAGATCGCCTGGGTGTTTGAATTGAGATGGCAAAAAAGCACAAATATCTCAAAATCAGTGGAATTTTGGGAAGAAAACTAAGGAAGTTGTCATTCTTCAATAAGATGTTGAAGGGAGCCATACTTTGTGTGCACCTTCAGAACTTAAGATCATCTGCAGTACTGCTCAAAAGCCAACCACAATGACATACATTTTTTTTCAAGGACATTTGCTTTTAGAACAAAGATAAGCAGAGCTCCTTTCAAAGATAGAGGTGAAAGAGAAAAGCAATTTTTGTGAAGATTAAATATGAAGCTTCAACAGGGACTTGTGATTGCCTCACAGACAAAGCAAACGTCATGCAGACGATATCTAGCATGCTAAAAAGGCAACAGAGGCAACAAGGTTCATGTGCATGACAATGTGCAGGAATGCTCAGCAAAAGCAGAAAGGAACTGCAGATTGAGCATAACACCGAATGGTTCGAAAATATCAGTCAAACGAACAAAAGCAAAGCAGAAAGTTGCAGCAGCGCAGTGGGTAGAGAAGACTTGTACCCGTATGAATGAGGCTGTGTCGCTGAAGGTGGTATCTTTGGAAAAATCTCATGTCACACATGGTGCAAGCATATGGTTTGACCCCTAAACGCAGAACAAGATATCAATAAACTGTCTTCAAATTGTAGTTCTGCACATCATACGACAGCTTACTCAAAAGTACAGCAAATCTGCAAACTAGTACTGCTGACCTACATCTGTTTAAATGGATATTTATATTTATCTAAAAGTTATTCTCACATTTTCAAACGAGTCTAAAAGCCTAGAAGTTAGGGCTGCACAATTATGACAAAAATCGTAATTTTCGATTATTCCCTTGAAATTGTAATTGCGATTATTAATTATGATTATAACAATTTACATTGAATGATGTTTATATCATTGTTTGGTGCAACTGCATGCCATATTTTTATATGAAAATAAACAAGCTGAAAACACTCTGACTGAAAAACTTTGTGCTTTTCTATAGTATTAAGCCTCAAATGTCAAATATACATCGGATTGGTTTCTTCTTTAAATGATAAAAAAGTAAAAATATGAATGGTATTATAATGTTATACTAAAACTAAAATTAAAATAATGGGAAAAACCCTTAAGATAACATATAGAAAGAAAAAAACGCATTTTAAGCACGCAGAATAACATAAGTGGACTTTGAACGATTAATTGCCGCTTTGAACGATTACATAATTGTGGCATCCATAATTGTAATCGCGATTAGAACTTCGATTAATTGTGCAGCCCTAGTAGAAGTAGTACTGTTTTCCTAGCATCAGCTCAAATTAACTTTTTTTTTTTTTTTTTTTGGGGGTTGGGTCAACTTTCTTATTGCTCAAATGCTTAAAAAAAGATACATTTAAAACATGGTGTGAATAGCTTTAGTGCAAAAAATATTTGCAAATATTTTAGACTTGTGTCTTGTGTCATTCTAATTGGTGTGAAGAGACCTTAAAAAATAAATGAATAAAATAAAGGTTTTTGTTCTGTGTAGACGCGCTATGATCTGTAACTGTTTATGAGTATCCATTTTTGGGTTTATATAATTAAAAATACTAATGAGAGCACCTTACAGTATTTTTACCATATATCAAAAACAACAACAACAACAAAAAAAATAATAATAATAATAAAAAAAGAAAAATCTACAAATTGTGTGCAAGAATTTGATATCAATTATAGTTAATGTAAATAAAGATGATACTTGTTTCATAAAACATTGCTATAACATTTTTAAAGAGTGCTATTGTATAAAAAGTAAATATTGAAGGATTGTTTTAGAAATAATTTCCAATGTAACGACACATACCAGTATGAGTGAGGCTGTGCCTCTCCAAGTGGTAGCGTTGGAAAAACCGCATGTCACACATGGAACAAGCATACGGCTTCACCCCTAAATGCACAGAGTGGCAAATTCAATGATCGTCTACACAGAATCAAAACCTTGCTCAAATGTCCTCATAACAAATATTAAGCTTTATACACACAAGGGTTTAGCTGATTCAAGACACAGTACATGATTTTTGCTTTAGTGCCTACTTCAGAATAATGTACAAACAATTATTCAGGATTCATGCAATGTTCATGAAACTTTAGCCAAGTTCACACTACAGGATTTTAAGCCCGATTTGCAAGTGAACGAGCTCGCCGACAGGTCGGGCTGTGATCAGGGGGGAAATCAGCGGGTGATCAGCGCTCGGCAATCTTTATGTGTGAACTACTCAACGACGCATCAAAGAGGCTTGCTAATTCCTTCCCGACATCCATTTTCAAATAAACAACTCCGGTTTCATGTGTTGTTTCACATCATTCCTGTTCAACTTCTCGCGTGTGTTTTCGTGAGAATACGTGGTTTGGGGTCTGTGTAGAGTCGTTGGGTGACAGAGTTGTTGTCAGCTCGTGTAGTGTGTGACTCCCTGTTGTGGATCATTCACGTAGTGTCACGTAGTGTGAACACCACAACGACTTCAAGACAGACAGCAAGTCATGCAGTCTGAACAGCACAGCGATCTGCCAACGTTTAAAGTCGTGTAGTGTGAACTTGGCTTTTGATAAAATGTGTCTGATCACCACCGGGAAACAAGTCTGAAGGCATTACATAGTCATTTAACTAAGGTGCAAATTAGGTGTACAGGGAGAAGACTTGACATAAAAACTGCACTACAGAACTTTGGCCTCTCTATTGCCATCTGTGGCTGCAACATAAAAATTGCACGTCACTTGTGGAGCAGTTATTGTCTCCTGTGATGATCATCACATCAGAGGAGCTCTAAAGCTTCACCTGACCCAACAGCTCAATATGAATTCATATTAAATGCTTATTAGAGCGAATCAGGGTAAGGAAAGAACATGAATTCAAATAACTTTTTTCATATATTTGCTAAATAATGGAATTTAGTTCAATTTTAACCAAAAAATAATAATAAATAAATAAATCTTCTATAGTGCAGCTTTAAGAACATTTCTGTTCTGGTATTTGGACATTTCGATATTTTAAATAATACAAGTCCAATAATTCATCACTCACATACAAATAAATGATCTTACCTCTAAAAGCACATTATTTACATTTATCAAATGACAAATGTGAAGGTAACAATTACGGTTTAAAATCAAAATGGAGAGGAACAAGTCGTACCAGTGTGAGTGAGGCTGTGTCGCTCCAAGTGGTAACGCTGAATAAATCTCATGTCACACACGGCACAAGCAAACGGCTTTTCTCCTGTGATAAAGGCAGACACTCGAGTGAAAAACAGTGAAACACATTAACATATCACCACAATCTAACATGATCAATATATAAATATTCATACCAGTATGAATGAGAATGTGTCTCTTCAGGTGGTATCCACTCCTGAAGGCCCCGTAACAGTGATCACAGATAAAGTTCTTCTGGACTTTTGAAAGTGGACAATTACCATTTTCATCCACAACCGTCTATCAGGAAAATGAATGGAAGACGTTTTAATTGTACTGATCGCTCTTTTCAATGGACTGGAATTTGCAAGGTTCAAAAAAGACACACAATTATCAGAAAAATTATCCATACACTATATTCCAAATCTTCTGAAGCAACACAACTTTGTGCGAGGAACAGGCTGAAATGTAAGTCTTTATTCACTCACAATCCTGAATAGCTCTCGATGGCACATTCTTGAGAACAGCATTAATAACTATCTTTCTTTTTGAGTGGGATCTTTTCAATGAATTAATTGAAGCATTACAACTTACAACACATTATATATATATACTGTATATATATATATATATATATATATAGAGAGAGAGAGAGAGAGAGAGAGAGAGAATGTGTAGTAAGTTGTACTACTGTACCCTTTAAAATATAACTTTAAAAAAGGTAACTTTTTGTATCCCTACTACAAATGCATGATTACATAAAAATCTATATCACTGAGTTTATGTCTTGTTTATTTTTTCAGTTTCAACTACATCATACATTTCACACTAAAATGCATGAAACACTGACAAGGCATGCATCACAAAACCATGTATTCCAGTTAGAAACTTAGAAATCAGTTGACAGTCACCCACGAGGGAAATCAAGTCACAGAGCAGAGGCAAATATCATTGCATGACAATTATGTAATATTCCTTTTGAAATATATATATTTTTTAGCACAATACTCAATGCTGAGTAATGCACAGTATTGCATAACGCATACCAAAATGAAAATTCTGTCATAATTTACACATGGCAATGCTATATAACTTTCTTTATTCTGCAGAACACAAAAGAGC
The DNA here is from genome assembly GCF_001515605.1 of Sinocyclocheilus anshuiensis. Classification (NCBI taxonomy): domain Eukaryota; kingdom Metazoa; phylum Chordata; class Actinopteri; order Cypriniformes; family Cyprinidae; genus Sinocyclocheilus; species Sinocyclocheilus anshuiensis. The sequence goes on from NW_015539979.1 coordinate 108,925, forward strand.
ACATTTCATAAAAGCCAGAGTGGTCCAAAATGAAACTGAACCACATGAACTTTTATAATAAGGGAAACACACACACACACACACACTCTTAATATATGTTCTGCAAAATAAAGAAATGGATACAGGTTTGGAATAACATGAAAGTGAATAAATGACACAATTTCCATTTTTTGGTGAACTATTCCTTTAAATGCACATAGTATAAAAAGACATGCAGACACAGGTCTCACACACAACAGAAAAAAACTAACTAACATAACAAAAAGACGTCACACATAAAATAACCTAAACTTAACCTAACTAGCCAAGTACCAAACTTCAAAAGAAGCAGATATGCTTTATTCCTAAAAATCACAGCCCGGCTTTAAATCACAGCAGATACTGGTGCTGTGAAAACACAATAACAGTTATTGTGCTACAGCGTTGCCCTCCCTTTCCAGACCGCCCCACCCCCGACCAAAACCAGCCATCTCCTCCCCCACATCACCACAAACACACCGTTACCATACACGAACAGACCGTTTAAATGCTTGCCATGTCACATTTGAAGAAATATTTTTATTTTCTCCGTAACCCTCTCACACAAGCACTGAAAATGTCTCACGGAAAGCAGTGTATTCAAACAAACTTTGCATGACATGACACGCTACACTACACCCCCACACACTGACCTTCCCTGCTTGCCCCTCCTGCTCTCTCACTTTTGAGGGTGTTCCTGACTTCCTGTTCTTTTTCTTCATTGCATGCATGTCTTCATTGGGTCTCATTTCCTTCTCATCCAGCAGTCGGGGAGCTGTAAAATCAGCCTCCTTCCGCAGAAGCTACAGACACACAAACACATAAATTACAAATGTTTGTAAACCTACAATGCCATCTCTGCGTTTTAATACAACACTATAAAATAAACAGATTTCTGAAATACTGTTTTACATTTTGCCAACAAACTGAATGAATGCATTTCAGTTTTTATTTTGTGCCAATAATTACCGGCTTATACGTAGAGGTCAAGGGTTTTTTTTTTTTTAATAGCCGAAGGCAATACTAATAACTGGGTAGTAGATGCATAACAGATTTTTTTTTTTTACATTTGTGACCCTGGACCACAAAACCAGTCATAAGGGTCAATTTTTCGAAATTGAGATTTATACATCCTCTGAAAGCTGAATACACAAGCTTTCCATTGATGTATGGTTTGTTAGGATAGGGTAATATTCGGCCGAGATACAACTATTTGAAAATCTGGAATCTGAGGGTGCAAAAAAATCAAAATATTGAGAAAATCCCCCAGCGACTTAAGACTGCTTTTGTGCTCCAGGGTCACATTTAATTTCTAACCTGCTTTTTGCCTTTACCAGTTCATTTTAAATGGCCCTTCTGTGTGAGAAAAGTAAAAAAAAAAGTACAATAATCCATGTAGTGTTTTAAATAATATGTGATTATTAAAGATCAATTTGCAATTATTAAAGAAACAAAGATAAAATAATTAGCAAAATGCTAGTTTCAGATGAAACAGAGCGTCACATTGTAGGACATGTCCAACATTACTGAATTTAAATGTATACTTATTATTATACACACTTTTTTAATCAAAATCATGGTTTAAAAATAACGGAGTTCCTTTGGAATTCTTTAGCTTTTAAGAACTGCAGGGTTTTCCGGTAGTAGACGGAACTAAGTGGTTGGGGATTATTTGGAGGCCATGACTGACAAAGGCCAGGGGGGTAATTTGGCCAGGACACCAGGGTTACACCCCTACTCTTTACGAGAAGTGCCATGGGATTTTTTTTTAATGACCACAGAGACTCAGGACCTTGGTTTAACGTCTCATCCGAAAGACAATATAATAAAAGAAAAGAAATATACATAGGCCTATATTTTTTCATATTTGTTTATTTTATTTTTCTTTATAATGAATTATTCTGTATAGATTGAAGATATAAGAATGATTATCAGTTCCACACACCGAGATATATAAATTCTACATTTATTTAAATGAGGGAAAAAAACTTCACTGGTATCGGATCGGTATCGGCCAATACCGAACCCTAGGTATCGGAATCGGTATCGGGAGGCGAAAAAGGCGGATCGGAGCATCCCTATTTAAAACCAGAAAATCATGCATTATACATTAACAGGGCAGTTGGCAAATTTTGTAACTACCACACTTTTGTTAGCCGGCCAAATCAGAATCAGTGATATTTCACTACATTTACATTTAATTATTTAGCAGACGCTTTTATCCAAAGCCACTTACAAATGAGGACAATAAAAAAGGACAACAAGTGCTGTTTTGGCCAATATGCAAGATGTGTCTTTAGCCGTTTCTTGAAAATTAGTTATGAGTGTTTTTTTGTTTTGTTTTTGTCCAGATGGCACAAAATAACCAATTTAACCAAAATAACTAATTTGCAACTCTAATCACTAATCTATAGCTTGAAGGTATCTCCTAACCAGTGGAGGGCAGGTCATGCTCGTTGGTAAGACCATGTGTCCTTGCGTCCCACGGTCCTGTGCATCCCTCTGGGCTGAACCGTGGCCTGAAGCCGGACCCAACGGCGACATCATTCTCTTAGGAGCAGCGATGGAACTGGCCTGCATCAGAGCCATGCTGGACAGCACCGCTTCACATCCCAACAGCCCTGCCTTTAAAACACAACATCAAGACCAAGAATAACAGATGAGCTGTTGTTGCTGGAAGTGTAAACTGTACGTGGTAATCAGTTAGCACTAAGGGACTTGGGACTAGAATTAAAGCGAAAATCCAAAATCGAACAACCCGATAGAGGAAAATAAGATAGCCTAGATGTCCTGAAACGTGTAGAGAACTAACCCATTTCATGTGGTCCCGGACCGAGCTGCCGGGTATGTGTGACATGGTGGAGGACAGCGGTTGAGAGACAGGCGAGATGTGTAGATGAGACGTCAGTTTGGACCAAGTGTCACACAAGTCTCAGCGGACTCTATCATGGGGCAGCAATGTCTTTTCTTTGCGGTGACAAAGATGGATTAGAGTAGAAACATGAGACATTCACAAAGCAAATACAGCAAGTGTTGTAAGACTGATCAGGGTGGGTAACACAACAATTACAGGCTTTCATCAACTGGAGGCAGCACTCAAACCCATAAATTACTTTGAATTAGGGCTGTGCAAAAAATCTAATGCGATAAAGCAAGTAAAAAGTCAGTAAAGCCGCTCCTGTGATTAGTAGTAAATCTCTAGCACGTGCGTTCAGATGGAGCGGCATTTACTACACAGAGCCGTAGTTCACTGACAATCTACACAAAATCGCGTTCAAAATCGGAAATGAATCGCCTGCGAATTTAAATGCGATTTTGCATAGCTTGTCAGTGAACTACGGCTCTGTGTAGTAAATGCCGCTCCATCTGAACGCACGTGCTGGAGATTTACTACTAATCACAGGAGCGGCTTTACTGACGAGATGCTCATGAAAATCGCATTCGGTTTTTTGCACAGCCCTACTTCGAATACAAAGAATTTGCCAGGTCTAAAACTCAAACTGTGTGTGACGTAAATGATGTTGATTACATAAATATGTCAATTTGTGTTCAATGTGTCTCACTGTTTACATTCATGCCAATTTGATAGCAGCTCTGGCTCCTAGGCATACTGAAAATGAGACTTTATCCCAAAAACCTTGAGCCCGATCATCAGAAGTGTGGGAATTCTTTAAACAGAGACCTAATAAAATGGTGCTCTGCATGCTTGGGTAAAAGTGAAATGGCCTACCGCAACATAACTGCTAGTGCAGGAGCATCTCAAAAGATAACATCCTCGGGCTCCGACTTCAAAATTACAAAATTTTATTTGGACCATTTGGTCTGATGTTTGGTTGGTACTAGGGGTGTGCGATATATATCGTCTGCGATAATATCGTAATTTGGTACTTACACTAACCGAAGTCGATGTTGGCAACATTTAGCAAATAAATAATGCAAGTGCATTTCCTATTACAGTCAACACTTGGACATTGTATAGTAACTCATACTTAACAATGTACACAGTAACAGATGGCTGAATATACAAGCACTGGAATGTGGTCGCCTCGTCAGTCCATATTTTGTGCTTAATACGGTCGTGTTCAGATTTTTCTTTTCATTTATTCATTTTTTTTCCCTATAAATGAACTGAAACCTGCAAAGTTTTGGTACTCACAACTGCATTCTTGAGAAACCTGTGCTGTTTGAATAGTTATGATAATTGTTCATCTGTAAGTTTACCAAAATATTAATTGACTAAAATAATCACTAGATTTTTCGGGGAAAAAGATGGTAAGATTAACAGATTTATCCAAAAAAAATAATAAAAATAGATTGATTAATCGATTAACCACAAGCCATTGTTTCGGTTGAAGATGAGACCAAACAGTGACAACAACAAAATACTGAATAGCAAGTTATTAGCAACTATCGATGTTCACGTTTTTGAGTGCTTGTTGTTTAAAGAAGTTAAAAGATACCAACACATCAAACGCACAACAGAGAAGAGAACACTTTCTAGTTTGTGCGCATCGATCATATGTTTTTGCACATTAAAATCAAATGGACTACACTTTGAAAGGCTACGCGTTTGCCTGTCCACGTACGCTAAATATTTTGATCAATACCAATGCATACTTTGGCTTAAATGAAGATTACCAAATGGATATTTTTGACTTGAAATGTTAACTGGATGAAGCTCCTGCAAAACGCACCTGGACTCTACATTCAATTTATGCGCTAAACTGCTATGCATCTGTAACTAGCAGAAGAATAACTCAACAATTAGTATAATTAATAAAATGTCACCATTTATTGACAAATAGTGTCTTATATTGTTGTCAGCATTGTATAAAAGCAACAATCCATGCTTAAATATCGGTTTCTAGCAGTATACTACATTAACTCCCATACAAATATATTAGATTATTTATAAACAAATTAAAGACATCTTTGTAGGGTTTTAAGTCAAAGCCTGTTTGTCTGGTACATCAATCAACTACAAATCCTTGTGGGCTTGATCAGCAGTGTAAAGCCCCTTTAAACAGGAACGCATATGAGGTTTTAGATCTATTTCTCTCAACCCTCTTTATTCATCTGACACATCCAAACCATGTCATGATGACTTGACTGAGGTGTGTTAACAGTTAACTGGTGGAAGACATCCACCAAGTGTGCTGCTGGTGAACTCCAGGCTGTTAAACGAGGCAGAGGACTTACATTATGCGTTCAACAGCAGACACCGAATGCATTCATGCACGTTGTCATGAATGTAGGCAGATGAAAGGATAACTTATACACATCCCAGCGCGCTGTTCTTCGCACTAAACTCCCTCGCGAACCAACAATCCTCAGCTAACACACCTAATCCTTTCATTCAGGCGAGCTTCGTTAATTCAAGCCCTTTTAAGCATTCAACCGCAGGTCTCGCATCAGTCAGGAATGGTTTATTTTAAACGGGTTCATGTGTGTGTCGTGCATATATGGCTTTCTATAATCAAATCTCTAGCTCTCGAGGCCGCTAAAGGCGCACCAAACCACATCATTCCGAGCGATAAAAGAGCAGTAATAATCATTTCTATTGACGCTCAACGTGTAGTGCTCCTAAATCTTACCTTAGTGCTGCTCAATTTCGCTCTTTTATTCTAACTCGAGTCAGTTTACAAACACAGGAAACGCCACCGGAAAAGCTCCACGAGAACGCGCACACTGGCTGCAACGTCACTAAGTGTTAATGAGCGAAACAACAACACAGCAGCAACAACACTAACTTATTTGTTGACCAAAGTCTTCTCAGTACCATGTCAAACAAAGACATTCGTTCAATTATTAATAGATCTCAGATTTCTTTACCTGCTTGTGTGAGTTTTTGGAATAACATATTTAGTGATATAGAATGGGAAGAGTTTTGGCTTCTTCGACAAAAATTCTTCTTATCTAATAAAGTTGTTGAAGTCTCTATCAAAATTATCCATAATTGTTATCCGGTAAATTATAAACGTGCTAAATTTAACAATAGTATTTCCCCCCAATTGCTCCTTTTGCCTTCAGTCTGAAGAAACAATCAATCATTTGTTTCGGGACTGTGCTTATTCTAAAGGGTCGACTTTTCCAATTTTGTTAACAAATATTTATATCCAAACTTTTGTATAACCCCCCCAAAAATTGTTTTTTGGTTACTCTTTGAATTTAGACCCTTCTCACTGTAAATTTATTATTAATCTATTGCTATATCTTGCTAAATTTTACATTCATAAGTGTAAATTTTCAAAGAAAACTCCCTACTTTTTTATTTTCAGGAAAGATTTTGATGTGTATGTAAACTCTTTAAGAAACTCTAATAATTCTATTGCATGTAAGACTCTTTCATGGTGTAAGTCTTATAAGCTAACATAGTATGCTTTGGAGTATTGTTTGTAACCCTTATTGTCTTTTGTTCTTACTTGTCTTTGTAATTGTATTTGCTGTTCTTCTATTGCATGATAAAAATACATGAAAAAAACAACACAGCAGCAACTGTAATTTACACATTAAGGATGTTGTTTGCTTTTTTGAAAACCAAAACAAATCTTTAGAATCTACTGTTAACTTTCTTATCCTTGTGGAAAAATTATATTTTAACAAACAAAGGTTTCTTAAGAAAATACCTACTTTTATAGATTTTTTACGTGAAGTACAGCATTTAATTAAATCACTAAGGGTAATAATTAAAAATAATAAAAAAGTAAAAAAATTATTTCTTTTTTGAAGAGATATGATGAGATCTTTCATGTACCGTGATTAATACTTGTTTTGGTGTTTTTTTTAAAATCCTCTTTTCTTTATTTGTTCTGTTCCTGCCTTTCTTTATGTTCATAAAAAAGCTATTTAAATGCATCTTTCTCTTTTAACAGTCATTGTCAACTTTTTTTTTCTTCTCTTCTCTTCCATATGTTCAGATGACATCGGATGTATTGTTGATACATTATGTGTATGCAAAGTTGTATTTCATTAATGTCATCTCTGAATTGTTTGCAATAAAAAAAAAACAACAACAACACAGCTGCAACATTTTTGAAGAAAAAGTGGGAATATGGAACAAAAATCTTAAGAAGTTACTCTGCTTATTCACCCTAGAATATGGTGTAAATGTTAAATAAAAAAAATGAACAAGAAAAAAAAAGAAAGAATGGCATAATATTGTAATTACATAGGATAAGGTGATTTCTGAAATGTAAACTGGGAACAGTGGTCACAAATCTCACTTATTATCTACGATTTAAAAAAGTGGACAGTACTTTTTTTAATGTTGTAGGTTCCATATGCTACTGTTGTTTGTGTATTTATTTATTTATTTCATTTTAGAGGACAAAAGCATGCAATTGTGCAACGTCTTGCAAAAGGCATGAAAACAATTGATATTTCACAAAAAAACGATTAGTGATCATCAAGCTGCTCAAAAGATTTGTGAATAAATCAGCGCACAGAAGAATTCAGTCAAAGGCTTATTAAGGAATGTTTCTGTTAAATAAAATAATAGTATTAAAAGTGCAGCTATTAAAAAAGCCACTGTTGAGCAGTAAAGAGTTATTTGGCTGTGCTGGCTGGTGTCTCTAGAGTCTCAAGAACCTCTCAATTCTCCAGACGGTGGCAGTCAGATGTGCATAAAGCTGCATTTGGCCACCTCTAACCAAAGCTCACAAAGAGAAACATTTGCAGTGGACTCAGAAAGACATGAAGACTAATCTTTGAATAGTTTCTATCACTGACGAATGCTGTGCTACACTGGATTATTCTGGATGGCTGTTGAATGGCCACCATGTTCCAACAAGACTGTGACGTCAGCAAGGAGGTGGCGGAGTGATGATTTGGGCTCAAATATTGGGAAGTGAGATGGAAGGACCCTTTAGGGTGTTAAAATGACCTCTTCAATGTATGTGGAGTTCCTAACCAACCTTTTTTTTTTTTTGGCAATAATATAAAAAGAAGAATCATGTCTTCCGAAATAATGTTTTTCATGCAGGGCGACACACCATCCCATGCTGCAAAGAACACCATTGACCCTTGGTTGCTATGGACATAAAAGGAGAAAGAATCATGGTGTGGTCAATAGTCCCCTGACCTCAAACCTATTGAGAACCTGACACATCCTTAAAAGGAATATCTATGTGGATGGGGGACAGTATAAACAGCAGCTCTGGTAGGCAATACAATCCTCAAATGAAATACAGGCAGAAACTACACATTCAGTTGATAACAAAGTTGTTAACATAATCAATAGGTTTTCTGTTTTAAATTGTTTGTTTACATTTTTTTTTTTAATCAATTGACCCTAACTGGTTTAAAAACAAATTGTGAATATACTATGTACAGCAATTACAACATAAATTTTTTTCCAAATGTTATTACATGTTTTTGCTTTTGGAACTTGACCTTCACTATTAGTTCTAATTTATTCTTTAAATCAGGTTGCGTCACTTCAGGTTCAGGTCTTTTGTATGTGCTTTGTTAAATATGGAGCTGTTTTACTCAAGATGACTTCAAAGGAGATACCAAAGATGAGCATAACCAATGTCCATCACATATGCAGCGTGGTATCTATTTTATTATTATTATTATTATTATTATTAACAACGGATATTAAAAATGAATACAACACCAACAATAGCCGATTACCTTAAAAGTACATAGATATTGCCATCAGTTCATACTGCTGTTAACACTTTCTCTGACAAGCAGATGCGATAAGACCTGTTTTCTGGTTTGGTCAGGTGACATTAAACATATAGCCTACCCTATTGTTTAGTTGATTCTTTTTTTTTATTAGGGTATAATTTCACACATGGTATAGTTAGAATATGTGTGTGGGAATTAATTACTGCATGCATTGTGACAGCAGAGTGTTTAAAATTGTGTGCACAACGAACCCGCTTGCTGTTCAGGCGCTGTTATATAGTACCTACAACACGTTAACCTAAAGAAAAACTTAGTATAGCTACCTTGAAACTGATAATGGTGACTCTTTTGATAATTGGTTATAATAGTGTTCTGCTCTGCTTGATTGACCTTTTTAGCAGCAAATTTGTAGGGTGTTTTGAATGTGCTTTAAAACAGGGACAGTCTGTCTGTCGCCGGAAATGTCCCCGTTTTATAGCACATTCAAAACACCCCACAAATACACAACTAAAAAGATAAAAGGGGGATCTTGATCACCTACAAATACACTGTAAAAGCCCAACCAACATAGCCTGCTGGTTAACAGAGAAATCAAATAATGATTATTTTCACCAAGAGGGGGCTGCAAGCTACTCGATTACTTGGTTGCACCATGAAGAACTTAACCCGGATGAGAGAAGAGCACTACTACAGGGTTTCTGTAGGCCTTTAAAAAGACTTAAGAAAGTCTTTATTCGCCCTTCCACATGTTAAGGACACAAAACCCAGAAAATCTTAAAAGAAAGTCATGGCAATAAATATTGCATGCACTACAAAAACAAAAAAAAAATCATTGTCACGTAAAGTCCATGGATGACGATGATAAAAATAAAACAAGGTTTATTCAAATAACTCAAAATAAAAAGCCACATGCAAAACACGAACAACACCAGACAACTGAAGAGTGAACAGACAGCAACTTAAATACAAACCAAATTAATGAAATAATGAATAACACCTGTGCTATTTACATGATTTACCATGACAACTAAAGAGTGGCGGGAAAAATTAACAACAAAAGACAGAAACTAGTGAAAGCAAACTAAAAGTCCATGATAATAAAAATAACAACAAAGTGACTAAAAGTGTCAGACTCTGTTCCTTGTTTTGTGTGTGTTTTGCTCCCCATGTGCCTTCCTTGCCCTTATTTGGTTCTTCCTGTTTCCTGTCCCAATTATGTTTATTGATCCCAGGTGTTTCTCATCATCCCCTCATCATGTCGTGTATTTAAAATGTGTCCTATTCTGAGTTGGTCGTCCGGTATTGAATGTCTGTGAACGTCGATCTCCGTGTCCTACGTGTGACTCCTGTGATTATATGTCAATAAAGACTGTGATAATTCTGGAATCTCCTTCGTCTCCTCGCTCCTTCACAGTAGGCACACTGTGACAAAAAGTCTGTGACAATTATCTTCCTCAGTGATTTTTTTTTCCCTCAGTAGTTCTGGTTTCCAATATAAATATCTAAACATCCTTAAATCAAGATGTTTACTTGAGATGCGAAATAAAGATATGAAGCATTTTTTTTCTGAGAAATTCAACAAAATTTCCATATTCTAGTGGTCGGGTCTTAAAAAGGTCTTAAAGTCAAGTCACCTTTATTTATATAGCGCTTTATACAGTAGTGATTGTGTCAAAGCAGCTTTACAGTGTCAAACAGGAAAATAGTTTTTAAAAAATGCAAGACAATAACAGAATCATTTTTCCAGCTAAAGTCAGTTCATTGATGATTCAGTGATGTCATCATCCAGTTCAGCTCTCTTCCAATAGTGTCTGTGCAATCAGTCAAGCGTCCCCAACTAAGCAAGTCAAAGGCAACAGTGGCAAGGTACCAAAACTCCATCGGTGACAGAAATGGAGTAAAAAACTTGGGAGAAACCAGGCTCAGTTGGGGGGCCAGTTAAAGTCTTGCATTTACCTTCATAAAACCTACCGAAACCCTCTTGTTATTAAACAAGTAATTTTAAAGTAATTCTGTTCACATATAACATCCCCATTTGTAATAATTCTTATTAATATTTACAGTGCATCCAGAAAGTATTCACAACGCTTCACTTTTTACACATTTTATGTTACAGCCTTATTCCAAAATGGATTAAATTCAATATTTTCCTCAATTCTATGACAATGCCAATGCCAATGCCAGTTTATTTATATAGCACAATAATTACAACTTCCGTTGACCAATGTGCTTTCCAGCAAGTCATCAAAACAAAAAAAAACAAAAAAACACACTAATAAGAAAAAAGAAAAGTTTTAAAATCATACAAATATCACATCAGCCATACGCCTTAAAGAATAAAAATGTATTTAGCCTGGACTTAAAAATACTAAGAGAAGAAGCTTGTCCAATGGATAGTGGCAAGGCGTTCCAAAGCCTGGGGGCAGCAACACAGAAAGCACGATCTCCACTACATTTAAGTCTCGACTTGGGAGTAAACAATAGATCTTGGTTGGAAGACCGAAGGGATCTAGTGGGTTGATGCTCAGTCAATAACTCACAGAGATAAGTAGGGGCCAAACCATTTAGAGATTTATATACTAGAAGCAAAAATTTTAAATCCACTCTAAAATGGACAGGCATATAGTGTAAAATAGGAGTAATATGCTCCCTTTTTTTAACCCCACTCAGGAGTCGAGGCGCAGCATTTTGAACAAGCTGCAACCGGGATAAAGCTGTCTGGCTAATCCCAAAATAAAGTGAGTTGCAGTTTCCAGCCTAGATTAAATAAAAGCGTGAATTACTTTTTCAAAATCTTTAAAAGATAGAAAAGGCTTTGCTTTAGAAAGCAAACGCAGCTGAAAAAAGCAAGCTTTGACAACATCATTTATTTGACAGTCAAATTTTAAGCGTCATCAAAAATAAAACCCAGAAAATAAAACCCATACCCATGGTTTCAGGCACAAAGACATCCCACCCATATCCAATTTCGGGGAATTTGAAAACTCAGACGGACTAAAAACAATAATTTCAGTTTTCTTTTCATTGAATATTAAAAGTTTAGTGAAAGCCAAGCCTTCACATCCGCCAAACATGCCATGAGAGACTCGAGACCCACAGAATTTTGTTTGACAGGCAAATAAACCTGGGTGTCATCCGCATAACAGTGAAATGACATACCATGTTCTCTAAAAATCAAACCAAGAGCGAGCATGTAGAGAGAAAAGAGCACAGGGCACAGGGCAAAAAACTCTTACTTTACATTGTGGGCAATCTTGGCCTAATGGTTAGAGTCGGACTTCGGCCCAGGAAGCCTATTTTGTGGCTAGGAGATTCAAACATGGACAGGCTACTGGTACTATGGGATAGTGGAATACAAAAAGTGCGTTACCCATTTTTAACCATAGGACACAAGTGAGCCTAAAAATCAGTGTAAGCCTGCCTTATTGAATGGCTTCTGGGGAGCGTATTTGGAGCACCAGTGTAACGTAAGGAGGCATGACTACACAGTAGTGGATCCAAATGCGAGCTTTATTCCAAAGAGTGGTTAAAACAGGCAGGGTCAAACAACAGCAAACAGGTACAATTCAGGATGAGACAAAAGAGTAATCCAAAAAACAGGCAATGATCAGCAAACAATCAGCAAACAATCATAATCCAGGGAAGGGCTGGACAGGGACAAAAAATCGGCCCTGGCATTTTTTGGTCCAGGCGGCCCACCACCACATATATATATATATATATTTACATTTAGTCATTTTTAGCAGCAGACGCTTTTATCCAAAGTGACTTACAAATGAGGACAATAAAAGCAGTCAAAACGAACAAATGAGCAACAATATATAAGTGCAAATGACAAGTCTCGGTTAGCCTATCGCAGTTAGGGGTGTGCGATATTGACAAAAAATTGTATCTCGATATTTTATGGGATTTTATCGATAACGATAATTAGACGATATTTTGCTGAGTGTGTTATTGTGCTGATATCTTAAGGACTACCGTGGACAGCTGACTCCTAAAGTTTTTGATATATTTCA
>NW_015539979.1:121860-131233 GCF_001515605.1 Sinocyclocheilus anshuiensis
CAAAAAAAAAAAAAAAAACCTTCTGTCGGCCACTTAAGTGCATCGGCCCACCGGAAAAATGCCCGGTATGCCCGATTACCAATCCAGCCTGATCCAGGGTAAACAGTCCAAGGTCAAAAGATAAGGCAAGGCAAGGCAAGGCAAGACAACAAGGAACTAAGAAACACGGAAAACACAAAGACGTTACAGGCTATCAGTACTGAGCAATGTGAGTGAGTGTGTGTGCATCTTTTATAGTCCTCTTGATTGGTAACAGGTGGAGTCTGATAATGAGTTCCCAGGCAGGGGTTATGGGAAATGTAGTCCAGGGTAGAGTGGCAAGAGTCAGGGGTTAGTGACAAGGGCATGGGATAGAGTGTCCTCTAGTGGAGCTCATGGGTACTCCAGCTAGCGATCGTGACTTCCAGACGCTCATTAACAGGAACAGACCAGATTCCAGGAGGGAGGTGGAGCGGAGGTAGAACAGGGGGAGGGATGGAGGGCCAGGTCCATGAGGAAATGGAGGAACAGGGGACTGAGGCAGAGCCGGTTGAGCAGGGTACCAAGGCGGAGCAGGGTGCCAAGGTGGAGCCGGCGGAGCAGGGTGCCAGGGCAGTGCCAGCAGAGCAGGGTGCCAGGGCGGAGCAGGGAGCCAGGATGGAGCAGGCAGAGCTGAAGACTATCAGGGCAGAGCTAATGACCACCAGAGCGGAGCAGGCGGAGCTGAAGACCACCGCAGCAGAGCAGACGGGACCGAAGATCCCCACGGCGGAGCTGACGACCACCACAGCAGAGCAGACTGGGTCGAAGACCCCCACGGCAGAGCAGATGATCACCACAGCTGAGCAGACGGGACTGAAGGTACCCACGGCGGAGCATATGACCATCACAGCTGAGCAGACGGGACTGAAGATCCCCACGGCGGAGCAAATGACCACCACAGCAAAGCAGATGGGCCTGAAGATCCCCACGGTGGAGCAGATGGAACGGAGTCAGAGAACAGTCAGAGAGTTCATAAAACGGCCTTCTTGACCATCACAGGACAGACAGAGTTCAGAATCGACCTCCTTGGTCGATGCAGGACAAACACAGAGTCCAGGACTAGGGCTGGCTCGATACCACTTTTTCAGAACCGATCCCGATCTGATACCAGAAATTCTGAGTATCGGACAATACCGATACCGACCTGATACCAGCACAGTTTTTTTTTTCTATACCTCAGTGGGTGTTGACCTCATCATCACTCTTTTGTGTATTACACACAATCTACTAAATATAGACAACTTCATTATAAAGAAAAATAACAAATAAAAAAATATATAATCATAATCTATGAGAAAAATACTATTATAAACTAGGTTAGTGGATCTTCATTGTAAAGAAAAACAACAAGTGAATAAACATATAATCATAATCTATGACAAAAATACAACTATAAACTAGTGGATAGTGGATAGTGGATAATTCAGTAGCAAAAGTTACTCTAGAAAAATGATGAGTGCACAATTTTATAAAATCTAAACATTTAGTGAAAAAAAAAACATTTAGTGGGGAACAAATAAAAGTGAATAAGTGTAGGGCTAAATCTGGTGAAGTAAAAAATATTTCTGTTAAATGTATAGCACAGTAATGAGGCAGCAACATATGGTAGATAAGACAACAAGAAAGGCTATTAATAATCTTTCAATGCGCAAAAGTATTATAACATGAAAGGCTCCTATACGGAGCTGCACAAAGTGCTTATGCACATCCCGTGCTTAGAATGATGCACTTGAAGCAACACGGATTCGCAGCGCACAGCGCTGGGCATAGAAAAGTTCAAAGCACAAAGGGAAAAGGATTTTGATGCGTAGTGTATTATATCTGTGCAATAGTTTATTGAGCCTTTTCTTTTAGCAGTTTTAAATTTCAGTTACTGTGTGCATGAAGAACAATTCATAGTGCTCTCTACTCCAGTTTAGTGATCTCTAACAGACACCCGGTAGAAAGTAACATGCTTTAGAAACAGTACTAAATTCCAGCAAGATAAAGTCCTTTTATGCAAAACCATTGATCTTTATCTACAGATCAAGTATAATAATAGGAACATTGTATCATCTTAGAGAGAGTTCCATTGTCTTGACTGTTGTAACCGAATGCAACGCGCAGTTTGAATGCTGAATGGAGGATGACAGACAGCTGCAGCGGAGAGAAGAGTTTACACATGCTTTAGAAACAGTACTAAATTCCAGCAAGATAAAGTCCTTTTATGCAAAACCATTGATCTTTATCTACAGATCAAGTATAATAATAGGAACATTGTATCATCTTAGAGAGAGTTCCATCGTCTTGACTGTTGTAACCGAATGCAACGCGCAGTTTGAATGCTGAATGGAGGATGACAGACAGTCGCAGCGGAGAGAAGAGTTTACGTGAACTTGAATTTAACGACTTAAATATTTATCTGTACCTCATATTAAACTATGGAGCGGTCTCAGAACACATGAAATATAGTGCACAAAAACAATATGGTGCTTTATAATGTTTTTGTGCCTTTCATGGGGCTTAAAAATAACACAGAATAGTATACGCAGAATATCGGATTTGGTATATATATATCGGTCTCGTCTGACCGAAACCGAATCCTGCAGAAAATGGCAGTATCAGAGCGATACCGATACTGAGTATCGGATCGGCACACCCCTATTCAGGACCAGCCCCTTTGGTCATGACTGGACAGACTGAGGGCTCAGAGACAGCCTCCTTGGCTGTGACAGGAAAACTGAGAGTTCGTAAACGGCTTTCTTAGCCATAACAGGACCCTGCAAACAAGCCTGCAGTGGCCCTTTACGGGCCCACTTAGGGCAAGCCTAAGGGCCCCCAGCGGGCTGCCAGCGCAGGGCCCCTGAGAATTTGCTCATTGGCAAAACTTTGGCCCCTTCGCACTGGCCCTGCACGGGCAGCCCTCACTTAGCCCCCAGGAAGCCCTCACTATGCCCACACAGGGCCCACACTATTAATCTACAACAATACATCTGTTTCACTATAAATACTTTCCAGTTACTATAACTTAAGTCTTTGGAAAAAACAGTTATTATACATCTGAAATTGATGCAGTTACCACATAACTAATGTCTGTATTGTCAAAAATGTACAGTTGTCAAAGGGATTTCAAATCAATGGATATTAATCTATAACAATACATCTGTTTCACTATAAATACTTTCCAGTTACTATAACTTAAGTCTTTGGAAAAAACAGTTATTATACATCTGAAATTGATGCAGTTACCACATAACTAATGTCTGTATTGTCAAAAATGTACAGTTGTCAAATGGATTTCAAATCAATGGATTTATTAAATACAAAATAGAAAACATTAAGTTCAGGTCAATACAGCTACATATAGCCAAAAATGTAAATACACAAAAGTACAAAAAAACAAAAACAAACAAAAAGAAAGAACGCAAACGAAGCAATGTAAGTTTGTAGGACTTTGTCATGTGAAAGTTGATGTGTGCTTATCTGTAGTACATCAATGTCCAAACAACGTCCATAGCTGAAGTTGGCTGATAGCAAATTAATAATCCAAACTCTTGTAGTGAAAACACGCCACACCTCTTAAGCACCAGGCTCTTCCTAACAAGGAACAGTCAAAAATAGTCCAGACTATGGTCCCACGTCGAAAATAACTTTAAATCCATATTCAAACTGGACCATGATGTGGTGAATGACCAATAAAGAGTCCTTCTAAAATGCATACAAATACACTGTCTGAAACTTTTAGCATCAATCTAAACATAGGCCATACATACATTAAACATCTCTGCAAAAAAAATCAACTCCTTACTTTAAACTGGGCTTGAAATGACCCATTTTCCAACCAGGACACAGCACAATGTGTTCAGCAGGTGAGCCATGTTGGCTACTGCTGCTTGCTATTGCTAACTCCCTCTACCACATGACTTTACTTAAGGAAACCTAAAACACCCTAGCACCCCTAGTGGTAAGGAAGAAAACTGCCCACAAAATTCTTATTAACAGGCTCATGTCTGTTACACCTCATATATGACTCGTGAGACCCACTTTCCTGCAGAGTTTAGCTCCAACTTTGATCAAACTCACCCACCTGTGGTTTTCTAATGATCCTGAAGACATGCTCAGGTGTGTTTGATTCAGGTTAGAACTAAACTCTGCAGGAAAGTGGATCTTGTGAGCCAGATTTGAGGATCCCTGGCCTATATGAAACAACAGGTTCTGAAAAGGTCTCTTTTGGTTTGAGCCATTCCAGTTCAATTGAGTGGCTAAAGAATGGCAAGTCAATGTTGTTTGTATTCTCCTAGATGCATTACAGGGCTGCCTACACAAAACCTGCATGGGCCCAAAGGATACAAAAGTTGCTCTGGGCCCGAACTGACTGGCCCACACTGGGCCATCATGGGATTAATCTGGGCAGTCCGATAGTGTGGCCTGCTCACAGAGAGCCCACGGTGAGCCCAAAGCTGTGGGCCTCGCCTGGGCAAGCCCGCACTGGGCCTGTTTAGCTTTTGGTGTGGGCTGGCCCTAGCCCACTGTGCCCGCAAAAAGCCAGCATGGGCCTCGCAGGAGCATGTTTGCAGGGGACAGGCAGAGAGTTCATAATTGGGCGGCAGTGCCCCGAGAGGAGATGAGGTGGATGCTGCCGACTCTGGAAGTTCTGTAGTGTGTGCTGCCACCTCTGGAGGTTCTGCAGCGAAAGTTGCCACCTTTAGAGGAGCAGTAGCAACATGAGCTTCAGATATAGTGTTCGCGGTCAGCACAGGGGCAACAGGGAACACAGAGAGTTCGGGGAAGAGAGCTGCTGCTGTCTCATGGACTGTAACAGGCTTGGGAAAGGGATCAAGGACTGGAGCGGGCTCAGGGACTAGAGTGGGCTCGTGAGCAGACTCAGGGACTGGAGCAGGCTCGGGGACTAGAGTGGGCGCCACCGCCTCGGGAGGTTCTGCAGCAGAAGCTGCCACCTTTGGGGAAGCTATGGCGGTGTGTGCAGCCCAAATGCATAGACTGGATGTAGCCATCACAGGCAGGACAGAGAGCACAGCATCTATTTCCGAGACATGCGGCCCTGTGACCAGTAAACTAGAGAGCGCCGCGACCGACAGGCTTGAGTGCGTCGTGAGAAAGCCTGGAGAGGAGCTGAAGACTGTGGCCTGACATCCCTGACGGCTGGAGGCTCTGGCGTGGCAGCCATGACATGATGAGGTTTAGGCGTGGTGGCCATCTTGGCCGGGGACTCTTGAGTGATGGCCCTGATGTGAGCAGGCTCTGGCTGGGCAGGCTTGACATGAGCAGGCTCTGGAACAGAGCTGGAACTGGTCTGGAACCCTGACGGGACGAAACTCTGGAATGGTGACCATTTTGTGTAAAGTCTCTGGGCTGGTGGCCATTTTGCAAAAACTCTCTGTGTTGGCAGCCATTTTATGACAAGTCTCTGGGATGGCAGCCATCTTGTGAACAGTCTCTGGTCTGCAGCCATTTTGTGAATAATTTTTGGACTGGCAGCCATCTTGGGAAGAGACGAGAGTGTTGAGGTCAGCAGAATACCAGCAGCTCGCACCGACATCAGCGGTGGGTCCGCCACACTTGAAGCCAGCCTCAAACATCTTTGGAAAGCCTGGAGAGGAGTTGAAGACTGTGGCCTGACATCCCTGACGGCTGGAGGCTCTGGCGTGGCCGCCATGACATGATGAGGTTCAGGCGTGGTGGCCATCTTGGCCGGGGACTCTTGAGTGATGGCCCTGATGTAAGCAGGCTCTGGCTGGGCAGGCTTGACATGAGCAGGCTCTGGAACAGAGCTGGAACTGGTCTGGAACCCTGACGGGACGAAACTCTGGAATGGTGACCATTTTGTGTAAAGTCTCTGGGCTGGTGGCCATTTTGCAAAAACTCTCTGTGTTGGCCGCCATTTTATGACAAGTCTCTGGGCTGGCAGCCATCTTGTGAACAGTCTCTGGGCTGCAGCCATTTTGTGAACAATTTCTGGACTGGCAGCCATCTTGGGAAGAGACTCTGGGCTGGGTGTGGTGTGATGGGATTCTGGAGTGGTGGACACTGTGGGAACATTGCGTTCCTCCTCCATGACTCCCACAGTAAATTGAGAACCACTTAATTGCAAGGCTAGATCAATGTAAAATTTAAAAGTCCAGTGAGGTTCGTGCAATGGCATGATCAAACTAGGTGGCTCAGACAGCCCTCCTCAAAAAAAGATCATGAGGCATACCTCGTCCATGTTGGTCAAATGAGCCAGCTCAACAAAGTCCATTACGCAGTCCTCAATGGGCCGATCTCCTTGACGGAGACACATAATTTGTGCTGCTGGATTCATATTTTTGCTGGTCGTTAAAATAAACCACTGGATCTGGGTGTGGCTCAGTATTCTGTAAAGTGAGGAGGCGTGACAACACAGTAGTGGATCCAAATGCGAGCTTCTATTCCAAAGAGTGGTCAAAACAGGCAGGGTCAAACAACAGCAAACAGGTACAATCCAGAACAGTAAGCCTCAGCTCGCCTAGGGTCTTTAGCAAGTTTACACTTGGTGCTTCGAAGGTTCGCCATTACTGCTTCTTTTGGGGCTTTAAGAAGTTTAGCATTGGGCCGTCTGAGCAAGGGAGTGGCGTATCACATAACTCCACTGACTTCTACCCTTGTGATATGTGTCTGGAAGAGAGTAAGGGCATACTGGTCTTGTTTGGAACGAGTGGCCTTCCTCTCGTTTATATATGGCAGAGTATCAATTTGCCAGAGGCGTTCAACATTCTTGAATAACTCAGTATTCGTTGTGGTTGTGGTTATGTGGAAACACCGTGGGGTGGAAAGGGTGGTTTGACTGAGCCGAATGGAACCTTGGAGGGTCCATCAAAGTCTTGTACAGATGGCAATCGGTCCATTTGCAGGTCCCATGCACACTGGCTGAACAGGAGTAAGCAGGTGAGGCATGTCAGACTCGATGAGCAATAGAGGTTGGGCTCGGTCTATCAAGGGTAATGGCAAGGACCTAATATGCTCATACTTGTGCTGAAGAGCAGACACAGGGTAAGAATCTTCGGAAAGTCTCAGGTTATCTGCGGTGAAAGCATGATGAATAAGGTATTTCCTGCATGGTCTGTGTAAAGGTCACACGTGAAGGGAAACAGTGGCTCCATGCAGATTAACTACATCCTGATGGACCGTGCGTAGAGTGAAGGCCCTGTCCCAAATGGAACACTTCATGTACACTTGCGGTCTTACAATGGCCGCCGCGTGCGCGTGTCCATTAAGTCCACGAGACCGTAGGGTGCCCCAATTGTCATTTTAGCATTCAGAAGTGTGCTCGCGAGCCCCCTTTGCGGCCGTTATGCGCCCTCGATCAGCACTTCTGCCGAGCCCGCACTGGGGCGAGCTCCGCAGCAGACTTCTACCCGACAGTCAAAGCGTCATTACGTCACGGAAGTGCGGACTCAGAGGAAGACCGCGAGGGGTTTAGGGTGCCATTTGGGACAGGGCCTGAGTGTTTCAGGTTCAGTAGGGACATTCAACTCATCTACAGCCTGTGACAGGAAAATGCCACACTCTGAACCATCATCCAGCACTGCGTATGTTTCCATGACTTTCTTTTGATTGTGCAGTAAGACCCTGACTATCTTCAGCATTACCCTTTGAAAGCGGTTGGGCCGGTCTAAGTAGACCTGAGGGATAGGAACATTGACCAACAGCACACTCTTTTGGATCTGTAAGGCTGCATGATAAAATTACATGAAATGTCTGGTTAGCTCTTTTACAGTTTTCCCTGTATATAGTACGGGAACTTACTGTTAACCTATTAACAGTTTTTTTTCCGTAGCGTTTTTAAAATTTTAAAATTACACTAATTTTTGTTTACGGTCTTTAACCAAGGTTTAGAATATGTTAACAAGGCAGGTAACGATAGTTGACCACTTTGGCAGATCTTTTAAAAACATCAATGATATAACTACATATACATGTTGATGTATTTTATAAATATTGTAAATAAATTCATTTATTGTCTATTAATTACCAAAAAAAATGCAGTTCTGTTTCTCTAACTCAATGTATTACTTACTGTTAACCTATTAACAGTTTTTTTCCGTAGCGTTTTTAAAATTTTAAAATTACACTCATTTTTGTTTACCTTTAACCAAGGTTTAGAATATGTTAACAAGGCAGGTAACGATAGTTGACCACATTGGCAGATCTTTTAAAAACATCAATGATATAACTACATATACATGTTGATGTATTTTATAAATATTGTAAATAAATTCATTTATTGTCTATTAATTACCAAAAAAAATGCAGTTCTGTTTCTCTAACTCAATGTATTCCAATTGCCCGCTATGAACTTCCTTGAAACTTCTTTGTGTGTGTTTTTGTGTGTGTGTGTATATGTGTGTGTATAATATATATACAGTGTATATATATATATATATATACACACACCTTGCTACGTGTACTGCGTTAGGCTAACCGAGACTTGTCATTTGCACTTATATTGTTGCTCTTTTGTTAGTTTTGACTGCTTTTATTGTCCTCATTTGTAAGTCGCTTTGGATAAAAGTGTTTGCTAAATGACTAAATGTAAATGTAGATGTCCCCAACTAAGCAAGCCAAAAGGCAAAAGTGGCTAGGAACCCAACTCCATCAAAACTCAGTCAGGAAACCAGTTCTCCTCTGGCCAGAGGCGGACAGTAACTAAGTACATTTACTTGAGTATTGTACTTAAGTACACTTTTTGAGTATCTGTACTTTACTTGAGTATTATTTTTTTCTGGGAACTTATGACTTCAACTTCACTACATTTGAAAGACAAATATTGTACTTTTCACTCCACTACATTTCTATCAAGGTCCTCGAAGTAGAAAGTTGTTACTATGTAGCAGCTTTGAAAGTCAGTGGGTGATTTTTTTCTTCTCTAAAACTCTGCTTTTGTGGGGGTGGGTAGGGGTGTCAATTTTTTTCCCCCATAGGTTTTTAACATTCTAAAGCTCTTTATTCCAAAGATACTACAAGCTAGTAGGTGTAATGTATTCTAAGTTGCATCAGAAGTATTGCAAGTATTGCGTACAACAATAAAACAGTGCATTGACATAAAAAAGGAAATTTACTTTTGGTACTTAAGTAATTTTAAAAGCAAGTACTCCTGTACTTTTACTTAAGTAAAAATCTGTCTTTACAACTTTTACTTGTAATTGAGTGATATTTGACCAGCAGTATCTGTACTTTCACTCAAGTAATGGAGTTGTGTACTTTGTCCGCCTCTGCAAACAAATAACTGTTTTCTATTTTAATATTCTCAAATGTTATTTATTCCTGAATTTTCAGCATCATTACTCCAGTCTTCAGTGTCACATGATCCTTCAGAAATCATTCTAATGCTGAT
>NW_015539979.1:132137-136446 GCF_001515605.1 Sinocyclocheilus anshuiensis
CTGCTTTTGTGGGGGTGGGTAGGGGTGTCAATTTTTTTCCCCCATAGGTTTTTAACATTCTAAAGCTCTTTATTCCAAAGATACTACAAGCTAGTAGGTGTAATGTATTCTAAGTTGCTTCAGAAGTATTGCAAGTATTACGTACAACAATAAAACAGTGCATTGACATAAAAAAGGAAATTTACTTTTGGTACTTAAGTACTTTTAAAAGCAAGTACTTCTGTACTTTTACTTTTTTTAAATCTGTCTTTACAACTTTTACTTGTAATGGAGTAATATTTGACCAGCGGTATCTGTACTTTCACTCAAGTAATGGAGTTGAGTACTTTGTCCGCCTCTGCCTCTGGCCAAACGAACGGACGTGGTGTGATTATTTCAGGCCGCATCACAAGTCAGATTGTGGATTGATATCATTCAGAATATTTCATCCAACTTCTTCTGCTTGAAGAAACATCATGTTAGTAGGTGAAGCTGGCCATAAGGGTCTGTGCAGAGGGCTTGTCTGGTTTTCGTAGTCTTTGCTGCGGATCTGTGCCGAGGGCCATCTAGTCAATGAGGTCTTTGCATGGGATCCATCTCTAGGGCTCAACTGGTTGACATGATCTCCTCTGACATTCAGGGATGTGTTGTCCAAAGTCTGGTCTGGACTGGCTCCAGCTGATTACGGTAACCTCGGGATAAGGGTGAGACAGTATATAAGCTACTAATATAAGCATAGATGCCATTTTTTCTTCCAAATAACAAGTACACCAGGTGTTATGGGAAGTGTCCGCTTAGCCTAATTGGTGCAGCATAAAAATCCTTTAAGGGATTTGAATTATAGAAATGTATAGTGTGTTATATGTATGCCAGGTTAAAGAGATGGGACTTTAATCTAGATTTAAACTCACAGAGTGTGTCTGCCTCCCGAACAACGGTAGGAACACCTTTCTTGTGTCTGCCCTCTTGATCAGCCAGTTGGCACCTCTTCATGGTACCCTTGACCTCCATTTCAGCAGCCTGAAGGTTTTTCCGAATTGCAGCCTTGAAATATAGGAAGGAATATATG
This sequence comes from Sinocyclocheilus anshuiensis, assembly GCF_001515605.1. Taxonomy (NCBI): domain Eukaryota; kingdom Metazoa; phylum Chordata; class Actinopteri; order Cypriniformes; family Cyprinidae; genus Sinocyclocheilus; species Sinocyclocheilus anshuiensis. The sequence continues at coordinate 133,186 of NW_015539979.1, forward strand.
TATAAATATAATAAATAAATAAAACAATATAAAAGTATATATATTGTAAGGTAATTATTAAATCTTCTGCATTACAGTTTTTTACAATTGTTAGGACCAGACCCAGAATCAGCACCTTATATGTTTGATAAATGTTGTTGCCAGAGTTCCTGCAGCAGTTCAGAATTTCTGTAAAAACGTTTTGGTGTCAGATTCCAAAGTGCATTCAGATTAAACTTTTAAATTTATTGTAAGGGAAATAGGTCAATTTAGCTCAAAGGGAATCATTTAAGATTTTAAAGGGAATTTGGACAGAATCACTGTTTTACGGCTGATCACTGAGACGGCCAGCGATTCATTGAACGAGCCGTATAACATCAACTCTGCAATGGATATTAATATCCAAAATATAGTGAAAACACTATTAATTAGCACAGTAACAAGATCGGCAGTTTAAGAAATTAACTTATAAGCACAAAACACAAGATACTTCTCTTTTCAATATAAATAAGGCTTTATTGGATAAATCTAAGACATGTAAACTAATCTAACACATGAACACACGCATTCACACAAGTTGCAGAAAGAGAGAAAGTGAGGAAATTAGTTTAAGAGAATGAAAATGTGAAATCCGAAGTTTACAGCAACCAAGTTTAGTGCCATTCTCTGGCTGAGGACATGTTCTGTGCAGACCAAAGGTTAATCCCCACCGCAATAAAAATATATTAGGTACGATTTTAATCACATTGTATGGCATATATACACTTTAATAGTTTTTGTTCACTCAAAAAAGTGTGCCTGCTCTAGTGCAGCAGAGAGATTAGGCCTTTATTCAAGAACAAATGAAGATGCACTTACATTTTACGGCTTTCTTTTACGTATCTATTGTGCTTTCCTGTGTCGAGGCTCCCTCACGGCAGTTAAATAAATATTATTTTTAAAATTTGGATTCCACATATTACTTTGTCTTTGCGGGTGTAATGCTACATGTGCTCAGTGTAGTTTGTTTCACACACAAATGACTCTTTTTAAAGGTTAAGTGAATTAAATCAGACAGAGCCACCCGTATAGATATCTATGGCGCCACCAGCGCAGTCCGACTCCTATGATTCAATAGCAATCACTCGTTGAAAAAGACGAATCGAATGACTGAATTTTAGCAAACAAAATAGAATATAACAATATAATTTCAATAGCTAACATTATCGTGCACTGGATAGAGCTCATCAGTTGTTCTAATAAAAAAAATTATAATTTTATTCTAAAGAGACCATAGGCCTACTCATCAACACCTCCGGGACCGAATGGTTTATCTGAAGTTATCATCACAAACCTTCTAATAGAAACCATCTAAAAACACACTTTGTGACATTTAAAACATCAGACAACACTAGACTGAACATTAAATAAATTAAATTCCTTACCTTTTTGCAGCTGAAAGTATTCCTTTTGAAAACTGTGCCCACCGAATGTTCCTCAGGATTTAACCGCCAAATATTTTTCTCAGGCGGCTGATTTCCTCATTATGGTAGGGTGACCAGACGTCCTCGTTTTCCGGGGACAGTCCCAGTTTTTAGTGTCCTGTCCCCGACTGGGGCTATCCCGGAAATGTCCCCGTTTTAGAGCACGTTCTAAACAACGATTACTTTCACCCGCAGAAGGCACTGCGAGCTACTGTAGCCATGAAGAACCTGGACGAGAGCAGAGCGCTATCATCATCAGTTATCAAAAGTTATTGGTTTCAAGGTAGTCACATACTAACTATACATGTTAAAACAAAGTAATACTGTTTGTGTGCATTTTATAACAAGGTATGATAAGGTTGCGGGATTGTTTTGCACACAGTATTAAACATTCCTGAAACTTTCGCCGTCACAACTCCGATATGAATAATATAAAAAATAATAAACCAAACAATTAACACTTGCAGAAAGCACATACTTTGTGGTCAAAATGAGCCTAAAATGCTAAATAATAATTTATATAATAGGGTATGTTTGATCCTCAAACTTCATTGTAATTATTAATTATGATATTAATATATGGAAACCACAACAATTAAAAAATAAAAACATACACAAATAGTCCCCGTTTTTTCATTTGTAAATAATCACAAGTGAGATTTCAATGATATTTTCACCACTGAACTAGGAAATGTCCCCGGTTCCCTTTTGATTCGGTCACTCTACATTGCTATGGGAATTACCCTTTCCTTTTACCCTTTCCTTCAAATACTACTGAAGCCTTATTGAATCACGCCAGTGAAACTGGCCAATGGCGTTCAAGCGCGCGAAATATGAGGGGCTCCCACTCTATATAAAGCAGCGCTTGTACGTCATCTATTCAGAATCTTTTTCTTCAGCCAACCTTTTACGAGAAGCAAGAAGCCTATCAACAAGACTACTCATCGTGATCTACACGCTGCAGTGGACACGCCTTCTCTTCCTCTGCTGTGTTCCGGTGAGCTTCGGAAACAAGGATGACTCGCGATTGCCTCTCCTGTGCAGAGCCAATCGAACTCTCTGATGGCCACAAGTTCCTCCGCCCCTCCCCCATCGCTCAAGATGCGGTGTCCTTCGGTGCCATGGTGGGCGCTGAAGAGGTGGAGGATGCCATTTCGGTGGCAGCGTCTGCAAGAGAGGAGTGGTCTAACAGCCTGCACGTGATGGCGATACTCCAGGTGTATCAGGCCAAGCTGCTCAAGTCTCTGGATGAGGACGGGCCGGACCCTGAAGTGTTCAAAGAGCTCCGACGCGCCACGGATCTGGCCCTCAGAGCGACGAAGGTGACAGCTCGAACGATCAGCTGCAACATGGGGAATCTTGTGGTGCTAGATCGTCACCTGTGGCTTACTCTGACCGAGTTGAAGGACTCGGAAAAAACGTCCCTTCTGGACGCTCCCGTGAATCCCTCAGGTCTCTTCGGAGCAGCGGTAGAGATATTCACGGAGCGCTTCGTTGAAGCGCAGAAACAGTAGAAGGCTATTAACCACTTCCTGCCAAAGTGCGCCACGCGAACTCTCCTGCGCGTTTCCGCTCCTCCTCAGTGCAGCGCGTGGGAAGACCGCACGCCTCTTCTGCTGCTGTTCGGCGACAACATGAGCTGGCGGTGAGACCAAGACAGCCTTGGCCGAAGCGCCGTCAGGGCTCGAAGGGCCAGAGACCCCTCCCTGACAGAGACAGCAGGCCACCGGAATCAATGCCGCATTCCTGATGCTGTCCCTCGGAGGAGGAAATCTGCACCCAGCGCCGAAGACGAGCCACTGGAAAAAGTCTGCTCGCT
>NW_015539979.1:136663-139281 GCF_001515605.1 Sinocyclocheilus anshuiensis
GCCCATACAATCAGCGAGCTTGCGTGCGCTCTCTATCAAGACAGCGCTCCTGCTCGCGCTGGCCTCTGTTAAGCGAGTTGGGGACCTGCAGGCACTGTCAGTTGACGACTCGTGAATTGAGTTCGGGCCAGGTGATTGCAGACTCAACTTTAAGCCTAGGAAGGGTTATGTGCCTAAAGTGCTTTCAACTCCATTTAAAGTGCAGGTCATAACACTATCTGCTTTCCGTCCTGAAACACTGGCCGGGCCGGAGCCGCTTAATACACTTTTGCTGTGCCCTGTACGTGCGGTGTCCATTTATACCGAGTGCTGTAGACAGTTCAGGCTCTCGGATCAGCTATTTGTATGCTTTGGAGGGCGCACAAAAGGCCTGCCTGTGTCCAAGAAAAGGCTATCACACTGGATAGTTGACGCAATTGCTTTGGCTTATGGCTCTAAGGGCGTGAAATGTCCTATAAGGGTTCGGGCCCACTCAACCCGCGGACTCGCGTCCTCGTGGGCCTGGGCAAATGGCATATCTATTCAGGACATTTGCATGGCGGCTGGCCATGCATGTCACCTAGCACTTTCGCGAGGTTTTATAACCTAGATGTGTCGTCGCTTGCCTCACATGTGCTGTCAGTGCGAACAGCGCACGCACCTACTCGGCCTCAGTTATGATCTGAGCTGCTTGCCTCAGTGGTTTCAACTAGGTCGTATACACCCCTGTATTGACGTACCACTAATTCAATGCTGTCCCTATTAGCTTATCACATTGTTATGATATTGTTCTTCACGTCTTTTAGGACATGATCACCATCATACTCTGCTTATTTGAGCGGTACGGCGGTATGGCCGTTGCATCATAACATAATTTCATTGAAATTAAACAAACTTCAACTAATCTATATGTGATGGCGCCGGAGCTGTCGCCATTTGATCACCATCATACTCTGCTTATTTGAGCGGTACGGCGGTACGGCTGTTGCATCATAACATCATTTCATTGAAATTAAACAAACTTCAACTAATCTATATGTGATGGCGCCGGAGACGCCGCCATTTCACATTCTCTGTTTCACCGGCGTTAACTCCGCCCCTGGTGTGACTAGACAATGCCGCACCCCCCTTGACTTTTACATGGTTTCGACTAGGTCCTGTAGACCTGAGCTGTTTAACAAGAGCACCAATATCATTGCCGCTCTCATTACGGTTCCGTATGTGAAACTTGACATATTTAGTCGAGCCAGGCTCCATCACGGTGGCACGGCGGGATTTTATACGTTCCCATAGCAATGTAGAGTGACTGAATCGAAAGGGAACGCTCTCGGTTACTCACGTAACCTCAGTTCCCTGAGATGAGGGAATGAGACATTGCTTTGGACAAGGGGCGACTCGCTCCCTCGGTCAAAATCGAGGGGTCGAGGGTATGTCCCTATAAACTTCCCTCGTCCACTTGACGAAGTGAAACGCACTTCAAAATGGCGGCGGGGATTCCCCCTTGGGTAAGTGCTTAGGGAAGATCGCGAGTGCGTGTCTAAAAGTGAACTTGTACTCTCAGACACCTGCACTTCCACAAGTGATGTCACTTGCAATCTTTTTTTATTTTTATTTTATTTCATTTATTTATTTACATTGAATCTCTCAACATTTTACAACAGTAGCCAAGAGGTGAAGACAAGAAAAAGGAAACTCCTTCATCCCCAACCCTGACAGATTTTACTATAAATCCAAAAACAATGGACGGTGGTAACCACAGATTAACCATGTTTTTTGTTACACTAACCATAGTTTAACCATGGAATGTGTAGTAAAAATAAATACAAATGGTAATCCACTTGCCAAAAATAAAAAAATAAAATAAAAAATACATGGTTACTGTACTTTTACTATAATAAAATCATGGTTAATTTTTGTAAGGGAAAAATATGACTCATGTTCAGTATTATGATTTTTCTATAAAGATATTGTAATAGTTATTATTGTACTAATTTTGACATGTAGGCAATTTAGAAAGAATAATTTTGTTAAATCGAGTATTAAAGTCATGTGAGAGACAGAGATATCAGGGCAAAATGAGACTGAAAATTAAAATGGAAGTGAAGGTGCAGGTCAGGAGAGAACTTTTAATTATTTTGCATGTCCCCAGCCTAAGGAGTTTTTGTGATGGCCATACAAAAATAGGGTTGTCTGTGTTTTAGAATTTGTTTGGGTGTATGGGATGGCCTGGATGAGTGTGAGATTTCCCAGCCTGAAATATTTTCACAGTCCGCACCTCATGGAAATTAATCGTGCAGACGCACGGTTTCATTTAAGCGTGCATGTGTACTGCTGGTGGTCTTTTCAGCCATCTCAATATATACGAGTACATGAACACATAAACATAATCTCTAGAACTGCTCTGAGTCACTTCATGAGCATTTTACAATTTCTTTTGAGAAAACTATTGTCATATCATATAAACAGACACCAATATTTCAAAAAGACTCCAATGTTTCAGGAGTTTAGTACAAAGAATAGGACACATGCTTGTTAGATAACCATATTTGGGTTTGTAAATGTTTGAAACTGATTAACAGTTGAAAACATTCATTAGAAAGTAATCAAAAGTAATCAGTTACATTACTTTAATAAAGTAA
>NW_015539980.1:0-23844 GCF_001515605.1 Sinocyclocheilus anshuiensis
AATTGATAATCTGCCCATGCAGTGCCTCTGTAATCGTAATTTATGTGAAAATAAATACAAGTTGTTGGTGTTTTACTGTCTCTAGTGTTCATTTCAGCTGTAACTTGCAGCGAAATGTACTTATAGGTAGGCAAAAATGTTTTCCAATGAGCCTGAGTTGGTTTTGGAAGGTGTTGTTGATTCACGGCTGAAGAGATTCACTCTCTCGTCCACCCTTTGGACAAATCTAGTCCCTCAGAGAGAAGAACTGTGAATAAATTGGAAATATAGGAGAGGAAAGGTGGCAGGAATGTTGATTAATGGTAGTGGTGTCGAGCCAAGGCTAAATAAAGGTCTGACAGGTTGGCATAAGGTGGCTCGTGGTCGGGCCCATCAACATGGCGCATTCTCGGAGAGAAACGCATTTTAATTAAAGCAAAGCATAACTCGATCCTGGAAAAGTGGCGAAAAAGTGCATAAATGTGGGCTACTTGCAGAAAGATTTATTCTTTGTTCACACTTAATTTCCCCCCTCACACTCTTTCACTTTTCCTTTTTGCTCTCTCTCCGTCCCTCATACTCCCGACCATCTACGTTTAAGGCTTTGAGCGCATTTTCATTTTTCAAACATCAGCAACTCTATTTTATGAGCAAAGGCTAGTGTATCTTTAAGGAAAAGCGAAACTGCACCACCAGAACTTGTCATATCTCCAGGCTGCATTTGTCACACAGAATAATCATAATAGCCAAGAGGGCTTGTTCTTAAAGCCGTGCTTTTGAGTAAAGCGCTGGAGAGCTCACAAGCTGTGTGGTAGTTAGGACATGAATTGTGGAGTTTTAAGCCATCCAGGGCCATGGCAGCCTCGTTTTCACGTGTAGATAGGCCTACAACATTTCTCCACGGAGAGCTGATCTCCCGTCTGAGCCGCCGGTGACAGAATTCATTAATTAATTCACGTTTTGCGTGCCTTCCTTTGCTCAGTTTGGATAGCTACTTGAGCATGATGGAAGAAAGAGTGTAAAACACATTTTTGTAACGCACGTTCAATGTAATCCATTCTGTTTATTCTCTCAGTGATTTAAAATCTACACCATGCATTAGATTCAAATAAAATATCTTATTCGGAAATAAGATATTGCCCTGGCACCAGCTTGTCAGTTTCCTTATCTGTATAATGTTCATTGCAGTTTTAACCTGTTCATTCATTTGCTCTTTGTGTTGAGTTACAGTATAATACTCATGTTTGTAACTGAAATTGATTGGTCTTCCTTCTTTATTTTATTTAGGTGGATATAAACTGAACCCCAATCTGACACCTGAGACAAATGGTGAGGCAAAACTGGTTCTTTTCCGGAACCCAGCAATATTCTTTACAAAACAGATTGTTCACATCTGGAGATTGTTGTTATTTGAGTATCAGTTCATGGTAATGCTGATTCTGGATTCATGTTCTTCATAAGCGAGGATCATTGGAGGTATGGAATCTGAAACAATGTAACACACGGCGTACAATGTTATACAGTGGTCTGGGATGCTGGGGTGTTTCCCACACGGGAATGAAGGGAGAGGAGAAGGAATGCTGAACTGCTAGAGTTAGTGGTGGGACAAACTGAATCACTTTGTGTGAGGAACACAGGAGGGCAGTCTTTAGACACTAACAGCAGTCCCTGCACACTGCAGCACCTATTAAATTAAAAACACCTCAAAGCACAGTGGCCCCCCAAAAAGTATCTGAAGACTTAAAAACCACAATTAAAATCTGCATTTAAAAGTATCAAACAAACACAACCAGAGCTTCACTTTTCTTTTTTTCTTTTTTTTTTTGCAATGAATTTTAATCAGCTGGTTTACCAGTGACTTTCAGTGTCCTCGGCGAGTAACCGCAAGTGTAGTTCATCACATGAACTATGATCATGTTTGACAACCAGAAAGAGTCCAAATAGTTTTTGCCTTCTTTTTGATCAGTCTATCTACTGTTTTATCATTTCAAACCTAACAAATGTCTTTTTGTGAAATGCTTTGTTTGCTTTCATTGAAATAAATGTGACTGGGTTTGGTATTTTGTTATCAAATGCAGTGCTATTCTGACATGTTTACGCATGGAGCACAGTGTCCAAACACTGCTTCAAAGAACTGCTTCAGATTGCAGCAAATCAAAGCAATACAAAACAAAAGCTGATATTTGGCAAAAACGTTGAGCGTTCCTGGAAATGGACGATGTTAACGTGTACAAAACGTGTTGTATTCTGAAGATGAATTTGTAATGTGAGATATCCGCGCTTCATCGCACAGATTGGAATCAAAACTCCCACTCAGTTTTCCAGTTCATTATGCATAGCTGAACTCCCTCTTTAGTGCATTTCATTTCTAAAATCGTAATTTTAGAGCACTTTTTACAACTCGTTGCTTTTATAGAATGTTTTAAAGACTGAAAATGTGCATTGCACATTTCCTTTCTAGTGTTCTTTTTAATTAAAAATGCATTTGAGTGCATTTGAACTAGATAACGAAAATGGTGCACACACACATTCTCAGTATGATCTTAAAGGTAACACTTTAGTAAAGGGAACAATCCTCACTATTAACTTATGAGCATGCTTATTATTAACATATTGGCTGTTTATAAAGCACATATTCTGTATGACCATATTCTACATCCCTAATGTCTAAACTAACTTACTAACTATTAATAAGCAGCAAATTAGGAGATTATTGAGGCCAAAATCGTAGTTAATGGTTTGTTAATGGAGAGAATTGGACCTTAAAATAAAGTGTGACCATCTTAAACTAAATCAATATATCTGGTCATTTTGAGCAAACTGAAACCCCATACATATCCTGTCTTCAGGTTGCATTCTCCTCAGAGCAGTAGAAATCTGTCTATCTCTGGCCTTTAGAGGAAATGAGCGGCAGAGAGTGAGGTGTTTGCATGTGTGTTGTGATGTGTAGTTTGGCCGGAGCAGCAGGCTGATTAATCTTGCTGTCACATGCACACTGCCTCAGATCGACTGCCTAATAAAACTCATAAACAGGTAAATAAGCAGCCCAGCTCAAGTCTTAATCCCAGCAGTGCGTAAGCAGCGCGAGGCAGTCCTCAACTTAAATGAGGGACAATAAGAGTGATTTACAGCTGAGAGTGTGTGTGTGTTTCGGTGCAGGTGTCTGTTAGAGTCTTTGGGCGAATGTGTTTGAGGGCATGTCTCCCTAGCATTTGCATTGGTTTGGTATTCTTTGTGTTCGTTACATATTTGTCAACTGTCATGACGTTCCCTCACGAGCACATGTGCACGGGTTCCTCCACTGTGAATGCTCTTCAACGGTTGCAAACTGCTTTTGTCTTCATTTTGTTGCTATTTCAGCAGCAACATGTGAAAAAAATAAATAAAGAGAATTTGAGAACACTTTAGTTTAGGGACCAATTCTCCAACTCTCAGTATTAACTAGTTGCATATTACTAGCATATTGGCTGCTTATAAGGCACATATTAATGTCTTATTCTGCATGTCCATATTTTAGATCCCTTAACCTTACATCTAAGCTTAACAACTATCTTACTAAATATAAGCAGCGATTAAGAGTTTATTGATGAAAAAGTCATAGTTAACAATTAGTTAGTAAGAATTGGTCCTCAAACTAAAGTGTGACTGAAAATTTTACTTTTGCTTAGCTAAATAACCACATTGCAGTCACCAGTACACAAATGTTCACCTTTTTAAAAAAATTTGATCTATCCCATGTCTTTACATGCTTGACCTGATGGTGTTTTAGCTCCTGTCATGACTCTCAGGCCTCCATGTATGCAAAAACACAAATGTGTTGCTTTTGCTGGGACGTCTGGTGAGGAGATGGTCCTAATCAAAAGGAAACTATGCACAGTCACTCCAGGAAGGGCTGATGAAAAAGAGGAGAGCAACACTGAGAGAGGTCTTTCACTGAAACCTGCTCTCTTCCATTTATGAGCCACTCATGCAGTCCCATCTGCAAGTCAAAGTCAACACTCAGCCTGAGCCATGAATTCATTAGGGGGGAACTTTGATTTTTGCTTAGTGTTTAAATTAATTAATGTTGCCATTCATACTTCAGATATGCAGACGTTTCAACAACCCCCTCTGCCAAGCCTTGTTATGTTAAAGATATAATAGTGCACACGTGTTTTGCCTGGTTATATAAATAAAGATGGTGTATTGTCTGTGAAGGGTTTGGAAGGGTTGCAAGAACATATTAAACAATTAAATATTTTAATTAAACCTAATTGTGAAAAATCCCGCAATGAAAAGTAAAACTGTTGTTACGCTACATTTCTGTTGTAGGCTACAAAGGCTACGCAATATGCTCCAAGACTTTATTCAGAAAGACTCAAATTGTGTAGATGTGTTTCTTATCTTCTGCTAGAGTGGCACGTCTGACTCGGAATCGCAGAATCATGGCAAAATGTGTTTAATCGATCAAGCTGTGTAAGTTGTGTGAGTGAGTGAGTGAGCTTGGGTTTTCAAACATCACGTGTCCCGTCACGCACCATTGACACACACACTTTATTCCCTCCTGTCCGATTCGGATCCGAGACTTCTGCTGATGCCCTTGAGCCATTTACCCCGTGTGTAGGCTACTATTGAGCAAAAACAAAATGTTATTGAACACAGCTCTTAAATGTAATAAATGATTAATTAACCTTTGCATTTAGACCTTGTCATCAGAATAACACAGTAAATGTCCTACTTGGGGAATATTGAAATTTGCCGCATAACTGCTTAATTGCTGTGCCTCTCATAAACATCTTTATTTATTTTTTATTATTACTATTTTCAAAAAAAGGTAGACAGCATGCAAAACTATAGCTATTACGCACGCCTCTCAATAATTGATGTTGATATGAATATTAAGAAATAATGACGCCTAAACAAAGATCGTAATATTAAGAGTACCAGCATAGCCTAATTTAAGAGTTTGCCCGTGATTCGAACCCATTTAATTTGACATATTTTTTTTTACTAATGTAAAACCTGCACGTATTTGAATTTCTAACAGATGATACATTTGATTATAACATAAAAAAATGGTTGTAGCAGGAAGTACAATGAATTCATAATTGGAGTATGTTGAATGATATTTTTCGGGACTTTTACTTTAGGCTTGACTTTATTTTAGCATTTAAACGTTAAGAATAAAATTAAGACATTTACTAATCAGTAGGTGTGTTATTATTATTATTATTATTATTAAGCTATTTTCATTATTAATACATTTATTTGTAGATTAAAATATTTATTTTTATTTTAAATCGTTTATTTGCTTATTTATATACTAAATTGAAATAAAAAAATGCAAATAAAGCATCTATTTTAATTTTTTGTGTTTTCAATTGTTGTACAAATCATGTATGAATTCCTATTTTTGGAATTCAGCCTGCTTTGACCCTACAAGACGATCAGAAAACAGATGATTTGATCATCTTGCAGTTTGCCGATATGAGCACATATTTGTGATGTAAAGAGAGTGTGGTGTTCCGGCGGACAGAGTGATTGATCACATTATATTAGGGTCGTTTCTGCGCGGGGTAATGTTCTTTGCTGGCCTCGGGCGATCCTCACATGTGCGTTTCCGTGAAGTCTCCAGACTCCGTCTCTTTTCATCTGCAGAGATGACAACAGTAACAACGACTACAACGAAATTTACCTTTCCGAGACCAGATTGTGACAGAAAAAGCATTTAACGCAATTTCCTCCAGCGCAATTAATCACAAGCGGTTATGAAGATGCGTAATGAAAACGGGCGAATCATTGCAGAATAATTAATGTAACATGCCACATGCCGCTTATTCAAGACTTATGACTTATACATGTATCAGTGAAGGGGGTTGTGCTCTGCTTTACAGCTGTCACGCCGTTGTTACATTCAAGACACTGTTATTACACAAACAAAATCAATGTGTTATTTAATTTTGCTACATAAAACACAACTCTGACGGCAATGGCAGAGTAGAAAATGATGATTTTGATCACCGTGGCGCGAAATCAAATGTTGATGTTCACAGACATATGGGCTGCTAAGCACTAATAAAAAAGAGGTACATATTAAAATCCATGTAAATTTTGAAAACTGTTTTTTTTTAAACTGGCAATAATTTACTGCATTATGTCATTTGTAGGTGATGTGTGTGTTATGTCGAATGTGTAGAAACTTTGTTTTTAGGTCATGTGTGGATTAGTTTGTGATGTAGGTATTGTGTATGTAGGTTAAGTTTTATATAGGCTAGATCATGTGTTTTATATCGTAGGTAATAGTGTATGTGTAATTCTTTGTATGGATTATTTTATGTTGTATGGGTACACTGTAAAAAATAAGTGTAATTTTAACTGTAAAATGTTGTAAAAACGCTACGGAAAAAAAACTGTTAATAGGTTAACAGTAAGTTCCCGTACTATATACAGGGAAAAACTGTAAAATATCTAACCAGACATTTCATGTAATTTTACAGTAAAATGCTGTACAGTTTTTAGAAGTAAAAATAACAAATCAATGTATAATTTACAGTCAAAAACTGTAAACTGATATTCCCAGAATTCCCTGCATGACCCTCCACATTTGAAAGTATTTTGTTTAAATAATCATGTTTTTTTTTTAAGTTTTTGTTATTAGTTATGTATATTTGGGCTTTATGTTACATCTTCTGTTGTTTAATGAAAGTTTAATGCATTATTTAAGTATCATGTGTGTTACCATGATGGTGTTTTGTGTTTGCATGAATGACTCTGTGCACCTTTTATATATTAGTATATACTTCTGCTTGTGGCGAAGCTACTTGTGATGAGCTTTGATTCTTCATGTGGCTTTCTTTTTTACCACCTGCATTATTATGGTGGTTGTCAGTATGTTAAAGGTACAAAACAGATGTTAATAGCAGTGTGCATTGTTGAATTTACTGGTTTACATTCAAATTTTCTTGTTTGTAAATTACAGTTTTATACTGTAAAATGTACAGTTTTTGGCCGTAAATGTGTTTACAGTTTTTCTGTATTTTTTACAAAACTATTCTGGCAACCACAGCTGTTGCTATTGTGTTGGGATGTTGAGGTAATTTATTTGAAGTTATGCCTTGGTTATATTATCGTGTTTGTAGGTTATAAGTGTGCATTAAGTAGCCCATGGCGCCTGTAGTCCTTCGCTTTTGAACGAGGGACAACGGAGGAAAAAAACTCTGTCTAGGATTAGTGGTCAGATTTCCTATTTCCCATACACTCTCAAGGTCTTGAACCCAATTAATGGCTAATAATTACCCAGGGAACTTAACTGTAGTTGCTCTCGCGCTTTCATTAGCTGTGGTAGACAGAGCACGAGTGCCTTACGTTATAAGAGCAAAGGCGTGTCACCAATCCGATGGAACGTCGCAGCCTACCATAATACTTCATATATATGTAATAGCCGATATATTTAATATAGTTATGTAGGCCTACTTAAGTTTGATTTCATGCGCAATCTGTAAAACAGCTTTTGCAAGTGTTCTACATGTGCATTTTTGTTTTCAAATTACTCTGCCTCACCTCTCCATTCTCAAAGTGTTTACGGCAACCACCACTTTTGCCTTCATTGATATTGTTTTGTTACTACAGCCATTGAGTACCTTTGCCAATTTTCTGATTTCATACTCGCGCGCGCGCGCACACACACACACACACACACACACACACACACACACACACACACAGGTTTGTTTTTATGGTTTATGGGGACTCTCCATAGGCGTAATGGTTTTTCTACTGTACAAACCGTATTTTCTATCAATCTACACCAACCCTACACCTAAACCTACCCCTTACAGAAAACTTTCTGCATTTTTGGATTTTCAAAAAACTACATTCTGTGTGATTTATTAGCTTGTTTACCCGTGGGGACCTCAATTTAGGTCCCCACCATGACACGAGTAGAGAGAGAGAAGATGCCTGAAGCCCCGTCATCACGAAGTTATGTTTACTTTGCCATTGCATCCACTGTATTAGCATGTAGAGATCAGAGCGCAGCCGTGTAGTTGTCGCAACAAGTGGGGTTTTTCCCCCGTGTTTTCTGACTGTGGCCACTGCTGGGTGGATATCATTTCACATATTGAGTGTGGTGAGATCCCATCAGTGCGTAACACATAAGCCGAGCCCTTTCTTACCATGAATAAAGATTTGGTTTCACTTGCTTTCAACGAACGTATAGCAATAACACCAGAGATCGGGATATATCCATCTAATTCCATCTAATCAGTTTTATAAGTAGTGTATTATTATTATTATTCTTGCATGCAATATACGTACGTAATGTTTTATCTGTTTGTTATTTACTGTGTTGTTTTTTTACGATTAGCTGGCAATTAGTAGTAGGCCTAGTAGTTTTTTATTTAGTATTATTATTTTTTCTAATGAATTTAGTAAATTTTACTAAACATTACATAATAACAATAATAATAATAATGATGATGATGGTACAAAACACCGTGGCGATTAATGACGGTTTACATTTTTGCAGCTTGTTTTATCCAAAAGTCACAACATATATAAATAAATAAATAAATATTAACTTTCTTATTTGTTAGAATACCTCTTTTTACAATTTTATCCCGAAATATAACAGTATAAAAACACTTGTTATAGAATGCATTGAACCAAACACAGTGACAATGAGACAATGGTGCCTGTATACATTTTATTTGACTTAGTACGTTTAATAAAACTCCACTTACAACTGTAGACATATTCAAACATATAATTGGCACAGGGATTTATATAGGCTAGTGATTGATTTGATACTCAATTGACAAACCTCTTCAATTCTGTCCTTAATTAATTGAGAGGACAAAAACTCCGTCTCTGACAGTAGTTCTCAAGGTGGATGTTAGTGAGGCCTGGTTTGCAGAACACCTCTCTTCCGGGGCCTGGGCCAGCATCCCTCCCTTCCTGTGCTAAACCACAGGAAAATGGCAACAATCTGGAAAGAAAATAGTCCAAATGCGTGGTTACATAGCCATCACGTTTCCAGGAGCTCGTAAAAAGGCAGACGTTTAAATGACGCAGAAAACGATTCCCCAATGAGCTAGTGATGAGGAGCAACACTTTTCTTTACAAGTGTAATTTGCTCCGTCAGAAAAAAAAAATGTGTCCAGTGCGTGAGAGAGATTTTCATTTGAATTGTTTTATGAGGAATGGAGAAATGGCAAGCTATCACTAAAAAACAAAACAAAAAGTGGCACATTGTTTTATACAATAGATCTGTGCATTAAGTCGCACTATAATAAATAATAAAAAAAACAACAACAACAAAAGTTGAGTTTTAGGCTAAATTAAAAAAAAAAAAATTAAAAAATGTCACCGTTTTAATTTGCTATAACCAATGAATGTTGTGCTTAAATATTATTTAAGTGTAACTAATAAAAAGCTTTCGCTGTCTTCTTTTTCTCAATGAAATAAACTCTGAATTTTTGTATCTATTTTACGTATTCAGTTTAATTACCTTATGTGTTTATATCTAGTGGATAAATATATAAACGTGTAATATGGAGTCAGTCAATAAACCACTAAATGTCATTTGTCAGTGGGAGGCTTAGTACCAAGATCACTTCTTCCTTCAGAGCGGGTAACGGCAGGTAAAGTATCTGGACATTTAAATGTTTAAAGCATTTTGCCCTGTTAACCCATCTTAACCTCTTTAATTAGCAAAAATCAGATGCGCCAAATAAAGTACGAATTATTTCATTTATGAATGAAACAGGCTCTGGGGTTTGTTTGCACAAAATCAAAAGGCGGCGATCCACCCTCTCAATCTCAGAGAAGATAATTACGCACATAAACCTGTAGTTACGTGCTTCATACGGCCTGTTACATTTATTTGAGAAAAACTAAATACCCTATTTATATTTCACAATGTGTTTATATGCACGAGTTTATAATCCTATGTATTGTTTTTAATACACCAACAGCTCGGTCTTCTTCAAGCTAATCTTCATAAAAGCAGAAGTGAGTAGCTAACATATGATTGTCCATCGGTCGGGAATGATATCAACGAAAAAAGACTGACAGCCCTCAAAGTTAGTGGATATGCATTACTGTTAATGACTGCTTTAAATGTCTTGAAAGACACCTGCATGAGCCCATGTGCTCCCATGGGATCTAGTGACAAAATGCGATCCGTTTTATTGCAGAATGGTCTTCTGACTACAAAGAGAAATTATAAATAACAACTGTTAATACCCTTCATCTGAAGCTCGTACTGTAAATTCCAACAAATTTGAGAAATAATAATAATAATAATAATAATAATATGCAATTACATTACAGCAGCATGTATTATTTAGTTTTTAATAATACAAAAAACAACAACAATGCAAATGCATATTTACTAGTTGTGTTCGCAAAGAAACGCTATCTTTCTAATTTCTGACAGTATCTTTCCGCAACATATTAACTCGCATATCTTTTGATGTGTCCTACAGGACCGATATTACACGCCAAATGCAGAAAATAATTCAGATGGTGAGCCTGCTATTGCACTGCTGAGGCTGGATTCTGACAGCACGCCTACAGCCTTGCAATGACCGTTAAAATGCGATGATTGTGCACATGCAAACATGACTGCAGTTTAGATGTACAGAGTAGTCTATAATACGCTCTGTTACACGTATACCTAACAAATAATTCAGCAGAATCATACTTACATGAGCGAATCGGTTGCCTTGCCTTTCCATGCTTGCTTTACCTGCACATAAACTGCCACGGATTCGTATATACCAATACCGATGTACAAAACCTAATCTAGACCAAAGACCCAAACAAGAGGCAAAGTGCATTGTTTCAAGCGCGTTTATATGCATACCTTCTCGATGCGGATCCCACGCATGCACTCATACATACAGTAGCCTATTTCTACTATTTTCTCCTCACACACACACACACACTAGCTCTCACACACACATGCACGCACGCGGGAGCTCCTGGCCGTCTGGTGGCTCTCAATAGCAACATTGAAACTGAACACACCTTTTACATATTTATAGAGCTCACCTAAATTAATAATGTTAATAGTTTTGTATATAGAAATATAAGGCACTCGCCAATGTTCTCACATCATGTACATAATTTTACAATAAAATAGGCAATTAAAACAGTTAAAAGTAAGTGATATGCCAAGATAACATTTATTAAATTTTATTTTCAGGTGTGACCGACCTAGATAATAATAATAACAACAACAACAACAACAACAACAACAACAACAACAACAACAACAACAATAATAATAATAATAATAATTTATTTTGTAAAGGAATGCGCTTCACACAATTGTACATTTTTGGAACAATAGGTTTTCACGCGTTAAAATCGTCGCTCGGGTGTATGAAATGTTCGCGATCACCGTGCATATGAGGGCTGCGACCTTGACCCCATCCAGGATCCAATGTCCAGCGTCCTGCCGGATTCCGCAGGTCCCTGGAAAATAGCACTTATTCCTCCTCGAGAGCTCAAGAAGGGGAGGTGGGGGGGGATGTTTTTCAGCCCCTCAATTGCATCGAAATCGCTCAAACTCTCCGTGATTCGCGGCGTCCACCCTTTAGACCAGATGCAGCCGTGGTGTGCTTGTTCAGAAGTTTCTTGTATATGTGATGGTGCTTTGGCTCAAATGGTCAGGAGCGCGTTTCCACGCCGCGCTGTTACACTCTCTTGTTTTAGCGAAAGTTAGCGAAGAGTTGTCGAAAGGGATAGTAACTTTTTTATTGAGTGGTTCCAGGTCTTGTGAAATCATATTCCTGCTTGTTGAAATAGTGGGCGCTCTAGCACTGCTCATGGACCCCAGGACGCAGAGAGAGAGAGAGTGGAGATCTCCAGAGCGTTCTGCCTGTCCGCTGGATACCATAGAAGAAGGAATATCACGCAAAATGGACAATTCTTCCGATAATCTTAAATTAGGAGCTTGCAGTTGTCCTCTGGGGTCTGTTGCGGCTCGGTATGCGGCTTCATCTGCGAATGGCAAATCAATAATGCATACATGTCATATTGACGAAAATAGTGTCTGCTATTTTCTGGACTCTTTCGAAGGCGAGGAAAAGTGTGTAAATCTCCTCTGGACTCTGCATGGTGTCTTTGCTTATTGTTTGTTTGACTTTCATTTGTATTCCGACTTGTTTGTAATAGGTAGGATTTTGCACTCCAACTATTTTTCTTATATTAAGTGTCCGTGAAACTTTTGCATGCGATTATTCACTGCAACGTGGGCACAGTCATCGCTCGCCCGATTCATTAGAAAAGGCTTCCTTTTTTATTGTTATGTATTAAATGGCTATAGCCTAACCATTTTTAAGTAGCCTATTTACGGACAATTGTAACGAAGTAAATATCGAGCTATAGGCTACGATGTTTTAATATCTGCTTCCAGAAGAAAATGATTTATCCAAATTAATTAATTGTTTTAGCTGAAGATAGCTTAAACAAGCGGTGTGTGAAACAGATGCAACAGTGCACAGTATTCATAATGCATGTTTCATTAAATGCGACACCTATTAAAATATCAAGACATTTTAGTATCTGAAGATATGCAGGAAAGCACGCGTGGGCCCGTGACCTGTTGATTCAAATTGCCTGGAGAACGTACAGCCTACTCAGTTTGTTTTGAGACAGAAAAAGTGGGCCTCGATATTTTCTCAAGCACACCTCAGAACTTCTGTAGACTTGCAAGAATCGCTATTAGCAGGTCAGACTGTCGTGTTTCGTCTTTTTGTTGTCGGCCATTCGATATAAATTCGGTTTTGTGTTGGAGGTCAGTAAAGTGACACGACAACTCTCTTGAACGTTCAAACCATATACATCAGACTTTCTTTAATTTACATTTAAAGGCATTTATTGTGTCGTCCTCTGAGAGATTACAGTTTCGTTTTTGCGTTGGAGAGTGTGAAAGGCCTGATCACAATCCTTAAAACACAAGCGCTCATTAAAAACCACCGGTATAGCCTATTCGATACTTTTATTTATTTCATGTAGCCTATAAATTGTTTCATGACATTGTTTTGAACAACACAGTGTTCTGCTATTCCGGATTTATGTTTGACATATTTACTTTACGACTGCATTCAATCTGTCTCCGATATCATAGAGTTAAGGTGTTTATTAAAGTCTACGGGTTCCCGTGTTCACAATAAATTCAGTTGCTCACGGATGCATGGAGATTTAATGTACTGTTGTTTCATATTTATCTGAATTCATTTACATTTAAATGATGGAGAGAGTATGCAGATGATATAACAATTTGTGTATTATTATTATTTTAGAAAAAAAGCATAATTAAAATGATTCTTTACAATTATACGTTACGTTTTTTTCTTATATTCTTCTTAAAATAGGCTATGTCGAAGCTATTTTTAAAGCGCAAATTATGTAATATACACACATTTCAAATTTATTACTATTATTATTATTATTATTCTCTCAACTCAACAGTTTGCCGTTTCGTAATTAGCCTACAAATTGCAGGTATGACCGAGAAGCGTCTTAAATATGATACATTTTTTGATGAGACACCGTCGGTCACTACTTTAAATTATTTTTCATACCTCAATGCAGTCAAATATCATAACTATAATTGTGTTTAATTAAACAATAGTATAAAATGTTAATGTCGGCTGCAAGTAAAGCACAAACCAGCATCTGGCGGCTGGATCATCTGCTATTAGGGAACGAATCAAGTGGCCATAAACGCAAGTAGTTACAAGAGCTTGATTCATAATCTTAGGCCCTTCATTCGTTTCTCGACGAGGGTTTAATGCTTTCTGATTGAACATTAATATTCTGTGGCTTATTTATAACCGCCGAGTCACTTAGTTAAAGCTCTGTCTTTGATATGTTATCATATAATAGTCTAAGTTGAGTTTCAGAGAGAAATCGGTTTGTTCTGGCGTCAGGTATAAGCGTGTATTCGCCCTCCTCTCCCTCTCTCTCTCTCTCTCTCTCTCTGTAGGTTTATGTTAACCATTAGTAACCGTTTTGCAATTTCAATAGCATAGTCATATTTTAAATGTGAAAATGTAATTCTAAAGGAAAAAAAAAGAGCGTGCAATGTGTGTTATGTATTTGTAATATTATTGGAAACAATTAATTATTTTGAAACCAGTTGGGGTTGCGTGTCTAATCAATAATGGACTCAAATGAGCCCTGGCTCTGTCACAAAAAAAAAAAAAGGACATTGAAGGACATTTTTCTGCTTTCCAGATTATGCGCTGCGTGACAATATATACAGTAAATGACGTAACTGAAACAAATATTGTGTCTGAACATTCATAATTATTAATTTGAATTTACAGTGAAGTGACAGATATAAACTGCCACAGAGATGTCTTGCAGATATATGCATTTGTGCATGATGGTATTTATTTATTTACACATTTGTAACCTGTGTTTTAAACACCTGTTTAATGTTTTATTCTCAGGTTCTTTATTTCATTAGAGGGCAATGTCTTTCCTCTTTCACTTAAATGTGGGCTTTAATTTTCCCTGTTTACATTATGATGCTGTCTTTGAAGAGAGAGGGAGAAAAAAAAGTTGCACATAGAAATAAAATAGCAATGGATAACAAATCAAAAAGTTCTTGTGCAGCTTATGTTGTTTTGACACAAGTTATAAAATCAAGCCATAACACTGTAAAGCAACAATGGAAGCTATGTGGAAGACACAGCCTGTCAGCCCTCAAAACTGGGCTTTTACTGGCAAAATGGCTGACATGTGTATGCGAATGTGTATATGCACAATATGCTTTCACACTTGAGAGCTGGTGAACAGACTAATGGTGCATGAGCCATTAGAGACGTATAACTCCTCACACATAATCTATGAGATGTAAGTTTGTCTTTGATAAGAAGTCCTTGTTAAAAGCCGTAGTTAGACTGGAAGTACTGAGAAAATCATTTAATGACCGCGTGTGCAATGCATGACACACAGCACACACACACGCACGCACAGGTGAGCATGTCTTTGTTTCAACGCTGACTGACTGACTTACATTAACCATAATGAAACCAGTCTGAATTTGTATTTGATAATGTTACAATCCTGGCATGCATACACATATTCGTCCTCAGCGGGAGCCTGTAGGGCAGCCTTTGACCAGCCGGCCTGCTTAGTTAACCCCAATCTTGAGCAAGAGGAAAGGTTGATGGGTGGCTTATGGAGCGCAGGCAGAGCTGGCACAGTTTCTCGTCGAGAGCGAGCGCCTGCCCACCTGAGCCGAATCGCCCTGTGCTTCCCAAAAGTGAGGCAGTTCGAACTCAACCTTGCTCACATTTGTCACACGTCATTCATTCTGCTTAGTCTTTTTTTTTTTGCACTGTACTGCGCTGTTGTTGTTCGCTTGTGGCACCTCTTTATGACATCACAGTGACTCGCTGGTGGGAGGGCCTTTTCCGTGTGTGTCCAAACACTGTTTCAGCTGTTCTCTGCCGCACTGGAACCGCACACCCTTTTTTTTTTTCTTTTTCCTTTTTCGTTCACCCAATTGCAGGAAAAGTCACTTTTCTGACCATGCTTTGGCAGTCATGTGCATACCTTAAAGATGACTTTTGTGTCTTGCTGCATTTCCTTCCAGCATAATACATTTTATTTGTTTCTCAAGTCAGAAAAAGTGGATATATAACAGCAGGCCCCCATGCTGTGGAGCAGAGCGGGGAAAGACAGCCATTACAGAACTGTTAAAGCCATGTCTGTGAGAGAGACGTGCTTATCATGTTACAGCCCAGGCTGTCTGCAACTCCTTGGCCGTAGAAGCAAACGCTCTGCTGTTTTTTTAAGGTGTTTGAGTGAAGTGTAGCTCATTATTCTTTCTTGCTAAGAGTGTTGCCTTATAGCAGCCACTGAACGCTAAAGTAGTCATTTATTTTGAATAATTAAATTGGTGAAAATATTTGCACTGAGTTTGTGTATCGAGACAAAATTTAGTCTGTTTGCAATTATTATATTTTTAAATAATTGCTAAACTTATAATAAATATAAAATGCATCTAAATGCATGCAAAACATTCAATATTTATTATAATGAAAAATCATATTGGACTAAATTCATTCATTCATTCATTCATTAATACAGCCAATGTACACACTAAAAATGCTGGATTATTTGGCAACCCAATGCTGGATAAATATTGTTTATTTAGACCCAGTTAGCCGGGTTATATACATTATTGTTGGGTTGTTTCTTGACACAGTGCCGTGTCAAACAATGTCATATTGAAGGTTATTCATTTTAAACAACAAAAATGCACTCTGAAATTTCTGTTATATATGTTTTTGAAAAGGACAGTGTATATATTATTTTTCTTATCAATGCAAAGTCAGTCATTGATAATCGTAAAATGCTTAAAACACTTTTTGAAAAAGGTTTTAGGAAGTGGCATCAGTCAGAAAAAAAAAATTTTTTTTTTTGCATGTGCAGTCAACAACATGAACCCATACAATGATCAAGGCATTCTCAGAATAACCTTTTCTGAAGTAAGCATTAAATAAATGCTGATCCAGGATGAGCATCCATTGCTCAGCATACAGTACTCTCTCGTAGATGTGCAAACAAGCACTGGTCTCAGCTCTGCAGCACTTCTGGCTAAACCCCCCCCCCAAAAAACGCACGCACTAAAACTTCTTCTGCATTACGAGCTCAGAAAGCTCTGTTGCTGGAGTTGGTCGATACTGTACAGGGAAAAAGCAGCGTTGTACACCCACCGGGAAGGACTGTGAGAAATAATTAACCCTGCATCATGTGTTCAGGGTTGCTAATTTTAGGCCGTAAAACGTCTTGGTGTCGTAACTCCTGCCCAGAAAGAAGCGCCAGGAAAGTTTCCATCCAACATTTCGAGGCACCCAGCTGTGCCGCGTTTCAACGGCGAGCCAAATTAATATCGTTATGGGCGATCCACATTCAGCAAAAGCTGAGCTCGAAGTCGAAGAATTTCTCACGACTGTGTTTGTTTGTTTGTTTGATAAAAACAAGACGGGGGATAATAATATCTGGGGGGTCGATTTACATGCACTGAAATGAACATACTCAGGATTTTGTTTTCAATATGTGGAGGGGAAATGTCTAATTTTTTAAAAATCCCTTGTAGCAATGCACAACATAATTCTCCCGTGGAAGTGAACACATTTCCTATATATCCAAGCAGGCTAGGCTGGTGGTTTTGGGGATGTTTAGAGTAGCAGTTCACCCTCGCAGGCATACTGTACACACAAGTAATTCCCCACTGAAGTTCCCATGCATCAGCACGGCTACCGAGGGCTGTTTGGCCAGACCTTGATGTTGCATCCTTTGGCGATAAGAGAGTGGATGTCATTCCCCAGTGGGCCACTCGAGCCGAGCATTACCGCTCACCGTTCACTTTCAACTTACACATTTATCTTTTGAACTCATCTTCTGTCCTCCATCTTTTGTCATTACGGGGGAAGATGGGCAGCTCTGTCTCATTAAGTTGGTATGACGTGCCGTAATGGCAGTTGTAGAGTCGTTTTCTACTTTAGAGATAGAGTGTTTAGATTTGCTTTGATAAAGAGGTCTTTCATGTTTCCAAAGCCCTCGGTCAGCCCATCATCATTTCTCATAATTGGACAGTGCAGTATGCTGGGATCCACTGTAATTGAACCATCATTATCCAGTGACTTTCTCAGCCTATATTTGCTTAATGCTTAACTTTTCTTTGTTCACGAGCGAGGGGTGGGATTGTGCGGCGTGTACCAGATGAATGCTCTTGCTTACTGCCCCTTCAACTATTTTTGTCCCTGAAAATTGGCTTAATTACGTGAACGGTTGTTTCTCTTTGCTCTGCGTCGCAACACAATTAGTCCATCTCCCTGGCTGCAATTTGTTTTCATAAAAAACGAGAGTGTTGGCACGCTGATTATGAAGCTCTCACTCTCGAGGGAGAGGCGGCACTATTGGTGTGTTAAATTTCATTAACTACAGTGCGGCTTACTGGAAAAATATATAAAAGCTCAAGCTGCTGCCATTTTCTTTAACCACTTTAAGGCTGACATCCTAAACAAATCATTACTGGCACACACACACACACACACACACACACACACACCAACCCTGGCCACTTTCTTGCACTTCATGTAAGTTTCATGCTCATTCATCTTCATTCAATAAATTATCCTAAAATAAACTATCGTTCAATAAATGATCCTCAAAATCGTAGAACAGCATTTCTGTTTTTTTTTTTTGTTTTTACCAGGTGTACGTTGAAGCTTTATGTATGTTTAAGGCTCATTAATCTTCGTTTAGTAAATTATCCTAAAATAAATGATTGTTTAATAAATTATAATAAAAATAATTTTTAAAACCTTTATACAGGACACTATTTTTTGAAAAACTTAGTAGTGAGATTGATAATGTGTTTTTTTATTTAGCACTGTCCTGAATAAGCTATTTCACATAACAGATGTTTATATATACTCCACAAGAAAAAAATAATAACTGAATTTAGAAAAATGAGCCCGTTCAAAAGTTTACATACCCTTGAATCTTAATACTGTGTGTCGTTTCCTGGATGATCCACGACTGTTTTTCTGTTTTGTGATAGTTGTTCATGAGTTCTGTTGTATGGGTGTTTTCTCTTTGGTCAAAAAAATAAAAAAAATAAAGCCCTCATCAGTTTGTTAGTGAAATGCTGAGAAGGGGTTTTTAGGGAGTCAGCAAAACATTTCAAGATGGGCTATTAACTTCAAACTCGAAATGCGATTTGCCTGTCCGTGAAAGCGCAGGCTCTCTCCAGCGAGGCTCCGGTTCCAGTGTAATGATGAGGCTGAGTGTGAAAATATTGAATTGCAAAAACATCCAGTGTGTGAGCTTGTGTGAATGTGACTTTCAGCGCAGCGCCGGCGCTGAACTCACAGTGTCTGAGTGATGGACAACAAATGGCATTTTGTGCTGGGCAGACGCCCCATCTCTGGCAGTCAGGCTGAGGGGCCGTTATCAGCCGTGCATCTGACCCCTGGATATTTCACCGCCTCTGTCAGCCATCTGACACTGGAGTCTGACGCGTCCCAACAAATGAAATGAAAACCTGAGTATGGCTTTTTGTCAGTTGGAGGCAAGCGTGGCTTCAGTTGATTGTACATCAAACGTTTAAAAGTTACGCTTTCTTATGAAAAAACTTATCTCAGAACTTTGAGCTGAGGAACTCTGTTTTATGAAGCTACTGTATATGCCTCTCATAATTTAAATTTGTTTACTTTCAAAGTGCCCTTATTATGCCATTTTTACGGTTCCTAATATTGTTTTGGGAGTCTCCTACAATAGGATTACATGCATGCAAGGTCAAAAAAACGCTTTCATTTTCTCAAAATATGCATTTAATGTCACCTAATTTTCCAGCGATTCTCAAACGATTCGTTCAAAGCAGTTCAAAGATTCAGTCTCTCTAAACCCCTCCTTTCCGTGAGCCTGCTCTGTTCTGATTGGTCAGATGGCCTAGTCTGTTGTGATTGGTCTACGGCATACAGCGCGTGTTGGAAACGATAGGCCTATTTCAACAGTTCTGTATTTTGAACGCTCTGTAGAAAATATAAACATCTATTATTTATCATACTTACAGGTTGTGATTCAGTGGAGCAGCTGGTCCAAATAAACAAGATACTGATCCATCTTTCAACAGCAAGCGTTTTGTGAATCCCGCGTTGAACTCCCCAATTAGAGAAGGAGTTGTCAGTAGAATTACGTGTTTGTGGGCGGGGTCAAGTTGTTCACGGCCGGCCAACGTAGAACATAGGCGCGCATTATGCAAATGTGTTACCCCGTGACGTGGGATTCAGAGTCGATTCTTTATTTTGGGAGACAACTTTATTTATCGTGCACTTTCAGCTTTTTGTTGAATATTGGAAATGGCATAATAGGGGCACTTTAAAGCTTTAAATACCGAACTTTTTACTGGAAATGCCATTCTGTTCTGAAAACTGCTGAGTTACTGTTAGTAGCATAGCTACTTGTAGTTAGTTTACTCCCCAAAACTGAGCTAAAAAAGCCTAACATTTTATAAGTTAGAACAAACTTGCCAATTGTTTTCTCATCCTCAGCAATGTCTGTTAGCATATAGGACTAAAGGCCCGTTCACACCAAGCACGATAACTATAAAGATAACGATAAAGATATAGTTCTAAAAATCGTTCTCAGTATTAAAGAATAGCATAGTTCACACCACAACTATAACGATAACGATACAGAGGAACGATATCGTTGTGATCACTTTCAAAACGATTTTTTTCCAGCTGATGAATGATAAAACACTGACAGCCAATCAGAATCCATCCTGCTGTAACGAGCTCAAGAACTTAAAGCGGCAGACGCGCGTGCGCTTAGAATAAACAGACGATATCATTCGCTGGTGTGGACGCTAATATCGTTATCTTCATAGTTATCTGTATAGTTATCATTCTTGGTGTGAACGGGGCTTTACTCACTTGACATAATAGGCCTGTTCTCACCATTGATAACCATACAGATAACGGTAGCACTTTATTTTACAGTCTTGCTCCGGATATACGTACTTATAGCAATTCAATAACTGAGGTACTTATAGTGAATGTACCCTAAACCTAACCTTAACCCATGTAGTTGCTATATACTACCGGTACTTTCTTGGGTAAGTACACTGTAAGTGCACTCACTGTAAAACAAAGTGTAACCCAGATAATTATAACAATAACTATATTAGCATCCACACAAGCAGACAATAACATTCAATTATAACATAAAAAAAGAGAACCCACTATAATGATTGATTCTGCCTAAACAACAAAATCACATATAGCAAACATACTTCGCTTGCACTACATCCGACAACAGGAATAATGGATTTGGAGCGTAACTGCCAAAAGATTCTGACTGGCTATCAAAATGTATTCGTCCTTCAGGTGGAAAATGTCATTCTAAAAGTGATTCCAATGATATCGTTCCTCTGTGTCATCATTGGTGTAGCTGCTGTGTGGACTTGTGATTCTCAGAGAATTAGAGCGCTTATTAAAACTTTCTAGTTGTCTACATGTCACACTGAAGTGTAATATAATGAAGTAAAGGACTATTAATTTATGCATATTAATATCTGTGCCACAATCCAGGTTGCTTCAGTTTTTACAGTTTTTTTCAACTGTTCACACACAAAATGTCACTTGTCACACAATTTCTGAAAGCTGACACTCAAACAGCAGAACCACACACCAAATCTGCAAAACCATACACTAATTCTCGGCCTTTGACTCAGTTTTCAATTTCATAAAACACTTTTTTGCAAAACACAACACACAATTCTCTATGTAACACACAAAATTGATCCTTATGACTGGTTTTGTGGTCCAGCGTCACATATGTTTGTGATATTTTGAATGCAGTTTTGCAAGAGATGTGAGGCATTTAGCATTTTGTGTGTGCAATTCTTGGATTTGTGTATAAAGTTTTGAATATCAATATTTCAATATTTGAAATTAATAATACATTTTTTTGGCGCATCTATTAGGCAGCGTGGAAACGTATGCATGCCTCCAGTTTAGGTCCGTTTAGAGGCCTGTTGCTGGTTCTGTGCAATAATGTTAATGAGAGGAACTGTTGAATTCTGGGAGGGTCCACAAGTTGGCCGCATGTCAGGCCCCCGCACCCTCTCGGCTACTTCCCCCGGCCCTTTTCTCTCTGTGAACCACATGTTGGCACCGGTGCCACTTTTCCGACTGCTGTCCACTTCTTCAGCTCCTACCCCCTTCTCTCTCTTGTGTTTTTCTTCTTCTTTATTTCACTGCTCTGGAAGCTCCAGCACAGGCCTTTGAAAGGATGCGGCGCTTTGTCTCGGCGATAAAAGATGCCATAGTTTCCCTTTCCTCTCATTTCTCCCCGTCCCTCAGCGGCTCTTGTAAAAGTGCAAATTGTCCCCTCCGAGGGGTTGTCCTCCTGGCTTCAGAAGGCCCCGATTCCAGCCTGTTAATTACGCTGAAGATTCCATCTCCGCTAAAAGAGCTGAGATTCCCACAACCACCTGGCCTTCTTTTCTTGTCGGCTTTGATGGCAGGCGCCCCTACCCCTCGCCTCCTCCTCCTGCTCGTACCACACTTTTCTCTCTCTCACTCATTAATAGAGGTTTTGAATTGCTTTCTGACCCTGACAAACTGCTCTTGTTGAAAAGCAGATGAGAGCAGTAACAGGAATGAGCGCTGGTGGGGGCGACGGTGTTGATGGGGATTGAAGAGAGTTGGTGCGAGTTTGTATCAAGTCCGCTGCTGTTCAGACTGTAAAGGTAGGGGTTGCGCCGACTAGTCAGTTAGCGCTGCCGCTAGTTGACACGTTAGATCTGTTTTGATTTGCTATGGATCACATGACTTCAGTTGGGCCTGTTCTGTACATGCCGACAGTCCACAAACTGCATATCATAACCTGTAACAGTCAAATATATGTAAAAACATTTTACACATACACTTATTGTAATCAATACAAAAAAAAAAAATATTGAAGACAGATGACAAGAACACTTTTTGTGAATATAGCGTCTAATTTAACTGACTTACTAAATTGTTGCTGAATGGATTGTTTATGTTCAATGGAAGTAAAGATTATATATGGCCATTTGTAAAATAATTGATTGACTTTTTGACTTTTGATTGATCATAGGCCGCATTGATCTGAGCTTTTCTGAGTGGAAATAAAATAGTATTTGTTGATAATTTTGGCAACGTTCACTCAAAAACTGAGGTGCATAAGCTCAGATTAATCAGGCCTACGATCAATCAGTTACAAAAAGAAATAAAAACCTGTAGCAATTGAAAGAAAACAAGTTGACAAAAAGATTGAATCTAAGATTCGGTGATAATATAGCATAATGAGGGATTTATAAGCAATTTTTAGGCCCGTTATTTTTGAAGTGTCATTGTAACAAGGTGGGGGGAAAAAGTAAAAAATAAATAAATAAAAAAAATTATATCCTTTTTTGTGATAAAATTAACTGCCATTTTAAGGAAAAAGAACATTCTCTCCATTTATTTATTTATTTATTAATTAATTTGTATTTATTTATTTATTACACTTTTATTTATTTGTTTGTTTGTTTGTTTATTTATTTGGCTTTTTACTTTAATAGGACGGCAGAGAACTGACAGGGCAGTACAGGGACTTTTCTTTTTTTTTTTTAAGGAAATAATATTCTAAATCACACATGAATTCCTACATGTTTAAATCAACATAAGGCTGAGTAAGTCATGAAAGAATTCTCATTTTGGGGTTAACTATTCCCTTAAGTGGATCTCAGTTGGGACGTTTTAGCTCAACAACAGAGTGACAATCCTGAAACAAATTTGTTTTCCATTGCCTTTAATTTGCGGTGCTCTATTGAAACCCGAGCACCGATCAATATATTCTCATTCCACTCCAGCAGTGCAGAGCTCCGTGTGAAAGAGCAAGAGAGATAGAGAAAGGCAGGCTTGAGAGAGATCAAGGCTTTGGAAGGTAAACAAATTGCTCTATTATACCCTCTGTGTCTATGACATTATCATGGGATGGTCTCAGGGGAGAGGCTTTCACCAGATTAGAAGCGTCTACAAAGGGAAGAGGGACGTTGCTGCACTGTACTGGCAGCGTGCCACGGTCCTCGTCCAGCCGGGAGATAATCACTGACTCCCCCTCACAAAGACACACAGCGGTCCGCTCAGGCCAGGCCAGACTCGAGCGCACTCAGAGGTGTAGCGCACGAGCTTGAGGAGGAAGTACACCTGCCTTTTCAAACAAATATTTAGGCAACTTTTGACCCTTTCGGTCTGACCTAGTTCACAGTAAACAGCGTATGCTATTCTGTGTCAGCTGCGTCACGCGGATACATTGTTTTCGTTCAAATCAAAG